>NW_007238630.1:41335-88935 GCF_000164805.1 Carlito syrichta
CAAAGTGAGACTCCAACTCAAAAAAAAAAAAAAAGTTACAAAGTGAAAGGAAAGATTTCAAACTGTGTATCCACTAGAGAACTAGTACCTAGAATACATAAAGAACTCTCAAAATTCAATGGCCAAAATCCAACAGGAAATTGGACAAAAGATGTGAAAAGACATTTCATAAAAGAAAAAGAGACACAGAGGCAAATAAGCACATGTGAAAATATCTAACATCTTAAGTATTAGGGAAGTGCACATCAAAACCACAATGAGATATCACTATATACCTATCAAAATGGATATAGTAAAAAATACTGGCACCAGCTAATGCTGGCAAGGTTGAGGAGAAACTGGATCACTAATGCACTGCTAATGTAAATACAAAATATTATAGTCACAAAACAGGCAGTTTCTAAGTAAAAAAATAAATACAAAAAATAAAAATAAATATGTAACTCCCATAAAACCAAGCAATTACACTCTTGAACATTTTATCCCAGGGAAATGAAAACTATGTTCTCACAAAAATCTGCACACAAATGCTCATAGAAACTTTATACATAAGAAACCAAAAGTAAAAACAACCTAGATGTCCTTCAGGTAAATTACTAAACACCTGGTAAGTCCATAAGATAGAATATACTATGCAATGAAAGTACATATTGATGCATGCGACAACCTGGGTCAGTCTTCAGGGAATTACACTGAATGAAAAAAACCAAGCCCCAAAGGTCACATATCATATGATTCTCTGTATGTCATATCCTTGGAATGACAAGATTATAGAAACAAAAAACAATCTAGTGTTTGCCTAGGATAAAGCAAGAGGTGGAGGTGGGAGATGTGGGAGCCCTGTGGTGATGTAAGTGTTCCAGTCTTGACTACATGGTTGTCAATATCTTAGATGTGATGTTGTGTTATAATTTCTCACACAGGAAAAAATTGAGCAAAGAGTACTCGAGATCTCTCTGTGTTATTTTTTAATTAAAAATGAAATAGCTGCTGGGCTTGGTGGCTCAGCCTGTAATCCCAGCACTTTGGGAGACTGAGGTGAGTGGATTGCCTGAGCCTGCAGGTTCGAGACCAGCCCAGGCAACCTGGCGAGAACTCGTCTCTATAATAAATAAAAAATTAGCCAGACATGGCAGGGCACACATGTAGTTCCTGCTACTTGGAAGGCTGAGGTGGAACGATGACCAGAGCCCAGCAGGTGGACACTAACCTGGGTGAGGGAGTGAGACTCCAACTTAAAAAAAAATGAAATAGCAAGCTTAACATAAAGTGTTATAAATATTATTAACACTAAATTAGATGACAATCTTATACATAGAATACATTTTTAATAAGTAGATTCAATAGGCACTTTTTAAGCTATAAATCAGTGTTTTATAGTTGTGCAATGTTTGGATCATTTCATTTACAAATTTAGAAAGGTCTTTTTTTTTTTAACCTCTCCAAACTTATGGTCTTGTGGTTAAAAAAAAAAAAAATCGACATATCCATGTTGTAACTTCTCCAGAAGGTATTGTTGTTTCTCCTACAAAGCTGGAGTAAAAGAGCTTTTAACATTTCATAATCAGATCCTATTGTCATTTCACTCATGAGGACTTCGATTCTTGGTTTGAATCTTCAGTCTAAGTTGATGCCTAACATCCAGTAAATGATCAAATAAATATAGAATGAATGAATGAATGGATAGATAGCGGATGGATGGATGGAAAAGTGAACGCCAAGGTGATTTAAACTCCAGTCATTTAGATAGCATCCAGAGGGATGACTCTACACTATTTCTACTTCTCACTAAAGAAAAGATGAGGACTTCCTCTGACGCATTCACTACCTTGAAATTCTAAGTCTGTGTGCTTCTGAGCACCTTCTGTCCAAGAGGAATGATTGTAGGAAAATAATCTGTCTTGCTCATTTTATCAGAAGTTGTTTTTAAGAAGGAAAAGATAATTTGGAGACGTATAGACTCAGAGAGTTAATATGTACTTTCTTTAGGTCCTTAAGTACACAATTGTATTCCAGCTATTATGTTTTCAAACTCAAAAGACAATATAACCGGCTCTGAAATATGTGATAATAAATGTAAGAAAACAATAGCATCAACCAGGGCTGAATAGGTAAATGTCTGCATATTAGATAGTTTAACCTGCAGACCCATTAGTGTTCATAGGGACAGTAGTGTCATCTGGAATGGGTGTCGGCTGCCAGCAGTGTCCACATTCATCACATCACAATGACTGTGGCGTTCTCACAAGCTGTTCTACACAGGCCTCCTCTGTGCTTGATCCCAAGTCTGCATTCTTTTTTTTTTTTGAATTGGAGTCTCACTCTGTCACCCAGACTGGAGTGCAGTGGCCGCTCCTGGCCACCACAACCTCGCCTGCTGGGTTCCGGCAATCCTTCCGCCTCAGCCTTCCGAGTAGCCGGAATTACAGGCATGCGCTACCACGCCCAGCTGATTTTGATTTATTGTAGAGATGAGGTCTCGTCAAGTTGCCCAGGCTGGTCTCGAACCCGCAGGCTCAGACAATCCACTCACCTCAGCCCCCCAAAGGCGCAGGATTACAGGCTGAGCCACCGAGCCCGTCTCCAAGTCTGCATTCTTTTACAGCAGTTGTTCTCAAACTTTAGCCCGTCTCAGAAAATTACCTGGGAACTTGTTAAAACATCCAATGCCAGGCCCACCTCCAGAGTTTCTGATTCAGTAAATCTTTGACAGGACTCAAGAATTTGCATCTCTCAGTTCCCAGGTGATGTTGGTTCTGCTGGTTCAGGGATTGCACTTTTAGTAGTGCTGCTTCAAAATAGCATTCTCTAAGTGCAGAATTCGAATTTATTGAATATTGAATGAGTACTCCATAAAATGCCTAATCTAGTGACATCTGCCTATAACATTCATTAGAACAGGTGTTTATGAAAATTCTCTTTAACATACTTTGTTTATGAAACAAAACTCTGTTGAAAAGGACTTTAAAAAAATTCTCCAGAATTATGAAATCCAGAAAACTATATGAAAATAACCAGATTTAAGGATTATAATTCCAAATTACTCACATTAGCAACATTCCTCAATTGTCCAATATTTTGACTTGATTACTATTGGTTTATATACTATGTTATTTTGAACTTAGTAAAATAATTATTACTTAAATTGATTAATCTGTTACTTTGTTTATTATAAAACAGTAAATAATATGAATCAAATTTTGATTATTTTATCACAGGGTTGCTTGCCCATTTTTTTCTGTCTAGTAATTTCAGGTATTAGAGTCCAGAGTTCTAGTGAATACTTCACCAATACTTCATGAATTAAAACAGTCTCTGTAATCACAATTCTGAAAAAGCAACTCAAAAGCACTTTATCCTGTTCTACTTTATATAATGTAACTGTAATACATAATATAATCTCTGATAAAGGTGAGCTGATTTGGTACATAAATCAGAATATATTTTCAAGAGCAGTAAATTGATACTTCATCAGAGTAGTCCTCATAGCATTTTTATTTCTGTTTACTAATAGCAACACATTTTAAAAGTGCAATTCTTAAATGTTGGTGCACTTAGGCAGTCTTCATTTGAACACAGACATTGATCTTTGCTTGTAAGATGCATTTTATTTTATTCTGGACAATGAGAATTCCTGTGAAGACTCTCACTATAAACTCAGATGTGACATTATTCCAAAAGCTTTCAAGATGCCTTTCTAAAATATTGGCAGGAAGACCACGATTTGGGTTTTCACTTTTTAAAAAATTGCTTGTTGCATTTTTCCATCATTCTTTTGTTTGCTTTCTTGTCTTTGAAGGATACTAGACTTTGCAAACAATTCTGGGGCTTGCCTGGAGTGCTGTGAAGCAATTGGTGGTGACAAGGAATTACATCCTGTAATTGTTTATGATAAGGTAATTTACAAGTGAAGTGGGCAGAAGACAGCCAGACCTATAATCAGTGGAAGGAACATTTATCTCCCAGCAGCACAGTCCTCCCCATGGCAGAGCCCTGAAGCCAAGCAAGGGCAGATGTAAACACTCTTCTCCAAGTTGGCAAAGGCTGAATCTGGGATTGCTCGAGTCCAGGCGATTGTTGCCAGGACAGTTGGCCTTGGATAGATTAGAAAAAGCTAATCGCTATACAGCTGTCCTCCATCCTTCTAAGTAGTTTGCATCAAATCTCTATTCCTATTGAACTTTCTGTGTAAGAGCAAGTTCTATTACTTGGCATGATTTGAAATCATTTTAAGAGTGTAGCAATTTTTGAGACAAGCATAGTACATTTTTTAAGTTAGCGGAGCAAGATCATTTGGCTAGAAGTGTTTTTAGCACATTGGTTCTCATTGTTGTCTCAAATTATGAGCCGTAAAAATTGTTTTCTCCTATAAAAATTGTTTCTCACTGCTATTATATGTCAGTTATATCTTTATAGCATAATTGTAGTGATTGGCTCTGGAATTGCATCTCTGGGAAAAAGAAGTAAGAAGAAAACAAGGATGTCAAGAAGAAAGGAGGAAGAGAAGAGAGAAGTTGATTTCCCTGGGAAGTCAATGAGAAGACAGGCAACCCAAGTTTTTGATAAGAGCAAATTAAATATAATAACTCTTTAAAAAATTAGATTTATGGAGTACAATTTTGTTTGTTACCTGGACATACTGTGTACTGTGGGGGGTGAGGCTTCAGATGAGCCATTCCCTAGATAGTAAAAATTGAACCCAATGACAACTTCCAAATCCTAACTCCCCTTCCCGCCTTTCCTTTTTTAGTGTTCCCGGGGTTTATTATATCTATCTTCATATATGACTGAGATCATGCAGTGTCTAGTTTTCTGTTTCTGAGTCAGTTCTGTGAGGATGATGAATTCTAGACCCATCCATGTTGTTGCAGAGGACATGAGTTCATTTTTTTTATGACTGTGTAGTAGTCCATGAGTTACACATACCACATTTTCTTTACCCAGTCCATCATTGATGAGTATTTATGGTGGTTCCATCATTTTGCTATTGTGGATAGTGCTGCAATATAATAACTCTTACAAAAATGCCTGGAGCTGCTTTTAGCATCCTTTGTGGTCTGCAGTGAATATTGAAATACTTGTTTCCTACTCTTTTTTATTAAAGATGAAACAAGGCTGGAAAGTGCTGGGGTGGAGGCTGGTGACTGGGAAAGTCTGAGAACAACTCTGTCTGCTCTCTGGTTAGTTTTTTTGCGTTGTCCTTGTGCAAGGGGGATCCCCAAACCCTGGAATATTCTTATAAAAATTTGAGTATTTATTCTTATATGCTTAAACTCCAGTCATCTTCAAAGTCCTCTCCATTTGATGCACCTATTGAGATGCTTTTTCCACTGCTCAAAACAATTTTTGAACTTGTCAGTTTTAATGCCATTTAATAAGCTTCTGCCATTTTTTGTTTCACCTCTTCCACATCTGCAAAATGTTTCCTTTTGAAGATTTTTTTCATTTGGGAGACAAAAAAAAAAAAAAAGTCATTACAAGTGAGATCAGGCAAATAGGGAGGGTGGGGCATGCGGGTCTTGCTGTTTTTGTGGGCCGGTGCGTTTGTAAATCACTCATCACAAAATCAGCAAACCTTGGAAAGAATCTCAAAAACAATTCTTTGAAGCTGAACACAGCCTCTTACAACAACTCTAACTGGTAAACTGATGCTGGTGGGTTCATAGGACACTTACCTCGTGGGGGAAGCCTGTATGTATTACAAGAGGCCCACCCTCCAAAAGATAATTCTGCTTTTGGGTGGGTCTCCCGTTGTATGTGTAGAAAAATATTTTTCCTAAAATGTCAAAGCTAAAGTCTGCAAGACAAACAAATATATTTCTGACTATAGCAATCCACAATATACTCAAGCAAGTATCACAGCAAGAACAGAACACTCTGTGAGAAATTTCCCATTAGCAAAAATTAGTATATCTAGTTGCCTGATATCAGAGTGTGTAGCTTTGCAGAAGAGAAACTGCCTGAGTTGTGTGCCTTTGTACTTAAGCTGATACTTTCATAAACAACTTGTTAATATAGGGGGATGTCATCTCACACACACACACACACACACACACACACTCACACATATCACTTTACAAATACAAGCAGCTGCACACACATACCCAGAAAGGTATGGCAATTCTATTTTCCTAAAATGTTCACAGTTATATTTCTGGACCCACATAAATTGCCATCATGAGATGAAATATGTTTTCCCATCCCTTTATTCTATGCAGGCTTTATGACAGTTTGAACAAATAAAATGTGTCAGAAAAGATGATGTATAATTCTGGGGACAAGTGTTAAAGTCTACATGGCAATCTCTCTCTCTCTCCCCCCCTTTCTCCATAGTAGAGGTAGAGGTGATCGGAGTTTTGGCTTCTATACATTGTAACTATTTCAGTGCTTTAAAAACCTAAGTAAAAAAAATCTGAGCCTTTTATTTTTACATTGGAAAATACAGTCTCTGAACAGAAAGGCAACACTTAAATGGCCACATTTGGCAACTCTGGCTGAACTCATGGTAACCTGAGGATCTAAGGGGCATTAGAAATCACTGAGCCTAAAACCTGCCCAGTACTCATGTTTATCTAGACTCCAAATGATGCCAGAGCTTAGAAATGTGCTCAGGTTGATTTTTAGTAATTGCTTTTTACTGGAATTCCTACAAAATTCAAACAAAAACTTAGTTCCACAGTGAAAAGGTTTTTTTCAAAGCTGGCTGGGAAATTTTCCAGACAAACTGCCCATCCACATCAATAGTTTCTCCCTTGCAGAGTTGGACTAATGAGTCACAAGAATATGTGCATGCGCACTCGTGGGTTTGTGTGACCTTCTAAGAACATGCTTGTCTCTGTTGTGTCTTCCATTCCAAACATCTAATCCTCTAGTACACACTATCCTTACTCATTGCTTAAAGTCTAACTGCAGTCTCACCCAGTTAAGGAAGTAGGCACAAATGACTGATTCCATCCCAGGTGTCTTAGGATAAATCCTGGGCTCCTGCAGTCTGAGAACATCTTTCATTCCCCAGGCTTTCAGTGATTGGAAAGAGGACCTGCATCTGTGGGTGAGGTCATTGCCCTTTTTAGCAAGAAATCTGCACTGTGTCCTTGGTTTCACGAATGCACCTTATAAAATTCTGTTCCCAGATCTCATTCTTAATGAATGACCCAAAGATCTTATTTAATTCTCTCCCTCCCCATTAAGGAAGCTTCCTCAGAATCCTGTTAATTATTTTATTCTGCTAAAAAATTTATTTTTGATAAAATATTCTCCATTAACTTTGTAGCAAAGAAGTATCTTATTCTTTCTTCTATCAGTTATACTTAAAATAACTAACTGCAGTGTTTCAGAGTTGGGAGACTAGACAAATAATGATGACAATAATAAGAAAATTCTAGAGAAAGAGCTGATATGAATTTTAGAAAAGCTTGTAACTTAAGTTACACATTTTATGTTTGATATCATAGAGTTATCTAGTATAAGGAGATAGAAAACTTAAACTAAGGAAAGAGGTCAAGGATAGAGGCATAGCTTTGAGATTTGTCTTTGCGGAAATAGCAGCTGATGTCATTTAAATGATTTAGCTCTCTAAGGGAGAGTATAGGCAGTAAGAATAAAATTTTCCCAGGGATTAACTCATGATGTGTTTCCAATTGTCTTCCACACGTTCAAACATTTTATTTTTATCTCACTCTATGTGTGGTTGTATCTGTTTATATGTATTAACCTGCTACTGCTATTTAAACCACCCTGAAGTTTATATATCATATAAATGAGTCATTCACTACAAAATACTTATTACAAGACAAAATCCTTTATGAGGATAAGAAAAATTTTATAAGCATTTGACCCTTCTGCATTATTTTAAACTTATTAAAATGCCCCCCCTCCAAAAGGGTTCTGTATATCAGGCTCATATTCTGCCCAAGACACTATCTTAGGTACTGAAAGTACAGTGAAAAATAAAACACACAGGAACCCCTGCCTTCACAAAACTTATATTTTATTGGGGATGGAGAGGATTGGAGACACAGAAGAAGCAAACCACTACTTAAAATACATGACAAGTCAAATTTTGCTAGGTGCTGTGGAGAGGAAAAAATTTAAAAAAATATTTTCAAGACTGAGCCCTTCTCTGATTGTTGGATTACCCACTGCTTTGGATGGTTTGTGTCACTTCAATCTCCATGGACATGAGTAAGGAGATGGTTTTAGACACATACTTCCTTAAGAACGAGGCGATACTTGGGGGTGAAACTCAGGAATGAATAACCTTGTAGTGTCTATCTGCCTCTCTTCTCTAGGGCTGTGGATAAAGAAGGGAGCATGGTGGGGAAAAAAAACAACAACAAAGGGCACTAGACAGTGGGGAAGGACCTGCAGTCACAAGACCTCCTTACCCAGCCCACCAAGAGTGTCACTGCGGATTAATTGGTAACTCTTTTTGAATGCAAACAACCCCTGACAAGATTAAGCATTGGCTTTGGAGTCTAATATACCTGGGCTTGAATTCTGGCTCTGTCATTTCCTATTCATGTGACCTTGGGAGAGTAGCTATTATTTATCCATTGATTTTTACAGAGACCTACACCTTCAATACAGTGGAAAAATACCTGCTGGTGGTGACTAACTGCAAATAGTATTTCTCTCGCTCAACTATGCATTATCTTAAAAATACCAATACCCATTTCTCCTTTTCCAATCTCTCTGTCACATACACACACATACACACACACACACACACACACACACACACGGGAGAGAAAGAGTATTCTTTCCTGTGAAAGTTATATCACTTTATTAATTTATTTACTGACAGAAATATTTCAATCATATATTCATATTTACTGAACCTCTGCCACATGCCAGTCAGTGTTATGTGCTCTTAGAGTACACTAGTTTCTAAAACAGAAAAATCTCCTTGAGAAAGTGGCATTTGAGTGAAGATTTGAAGAAGGCAAAGAAGTGAGTCAAATTTATAACTGAAGGAGAAGCATTCCAGGGGGAGGAAAAAGGAAACCCAAGGGGCTGCACCTTGGTATGCTTCAGGAACAGCTGAGAAGCCAGTGTAGATGCAGAAGAGGCAGACATGTGGAGAAAATGATAGAGTTATGTCACACAGGCAAGCCAGGGTTCACAAGTGTACAGTCAGTGCATCACACAGGACCCTGTGCCCGAAGGGCCCTGAGTTTGGGAGACCCATCACCCTCTGGTCATCTTCTTAAAATTATCAATTTTTTTTCAAATATTTGAACTTGTGTTTTGTAAGTGCAATCTGATGGCACAATAAAGTATGTGAGAGAGCTTGGATCCTAAGACATGAATGATCCTTCCAGAACTTTCTTGGCTTCCCAGCCTGCTCCTACTTGCGGGAGATCTGGCTGGGTGCCTGAATGGGGGAGCGGGAAGGGTCTACATTAGGCATACATGACCCAAAGTGTCTCAAGGCAGAGCACAGAGGTGGCCATGCCACTCAGGGATGAATTCCACAGGTAACTCGGTGGGGAAGTCTCTCACTCATCCCAGATCCAGGTGCCTGTGGCATCCTGCCTGGTACAGAGTGTGCAATACCTTTGGCCTTTGCTCATCTACTGTGGATTGGGTTGGGGAACCTGCAGGAAGGGAAGGTGTCTGGCTAGACAGACTTGTTTCCAGTTAGGACACATCCTCTGGGTCCTGCAGCTGGAGGGAGGGGAAGAAGCTGTTTCAGAGCCAGTGAGCACCCCAGCAGATGTACTCACAATATCAGAGTAGGCCTTCTCTGGACTCCATGAGTTCCCTTACTTAGTGCATCCATGCTGAGGGAACACCAGGTTAATAAAATCAGCATGATGGATCAAAAGAGACCATGAAAGAAAGGGGGAAATGACCTATCTTTTTACATTTGAGAGATCTTAGAGATGCAGAAGAGGGGCCCCAAATTTTTATTTTGCACTGAGCCCTGCAAATTATGTAACCCATCCCACACAGGGGTAAGGGAGGGTCAGAAATTTAGGGCCTTAGAGGCTCTTCATGTCGAGGATGTCCTTTGCAAGTCTTTATGAGAGCAGTGGCATGGCTTGCTCTGTGTTAGATGGTAAAAGTTTCTGCTGTTATCTTGACAAAGGTCGACAGCCTAGAACTTGTTCAAAAGGTCCTTTGCAGCCCAGATGACAGAAGCCATTTGAGACAGGACACTGCGTGGTTAGGCAGTTTGCAGATGGATTGAGATGGTACATGCTTTATGCAGGTATATGTAAGTTGTAGACTTATAGTGAGTTATAGACTTATGATCTGTATTCATTACCCTACATAAATCATGCCATGATAAAGACAAAACTAGAACAAACGAATTATGGAGAACAATTTTATGGTATGCCCATGCGTGTGAAGAAAATAAAGGGTGAGGTACTTCCTCCTTTAGACGAATGTGTACGAAATAATCATCTCTGGAAGGAGACACAAGATACGAACGGCAATGTTCACTTGTTCAGGGACTAGTTCAGGAAATGGATAGAAAAGGAGAATTTCCTCTGGAGACATTTTTATAATTTCTAAACATTTCTAGCAATATAAAATATCACTTAATGCTATAGTTTGGATGTTTGTCCCCTCAAACCTCATAGGTGGCGCCTAATGTGGGTGCTTGGGTCACATGGCAGATCTCTCATCAATGATTTGGTGCCATCTTCACTGTAATGGGTGAATTCTTAAGTCTTTGCTGCAATGAGTGAGTTCTCACACTACTGGTTCTTGTGAGATCTGATGGTTGGGACAAGCAGGGTCTCCTTCCTCTCTCGCCTCCCCTTTTGCAGTGTCATCTTCCTACACCTGGCTCCTCTTCACCTTCTGCCACGAGGAAGCAGCATGAAGTCTTCACTGGTGGACCAGTTTTGAACGTTTCCAGACATTAGAATCCTGAGCCAAAGGAACCTTCTCTCCTTTATGAATTACCCGGTTTCAGGTAGTTCTTTGTAGCAACAACATATAGACTAAGGTATCTAATAAGCTTAAATATATATACTTTCAAATTAATTTATGTGTTTGTTCTAGATTTCAAAAGTTTCCACCATCAAGTGTTAAGAAGCAAATCAAAATTTCCAAGCATTTCAGTAGCAAAAAAGAATGTCTGTTCTGGACTAGCACAGATATTATCAGTAATGTTCTTTGGTGTTCTGAATGCAAGAAATTTATAATATCTACCCATGACAAGAACAAGGAAAGAACGCTTTCTTTTTACATGTCACTTTTTAAAAAGAAGGCAGAGAGACTTTGATCGGGTATAATAAGGCAAGAGAACAGAAAGCCACCTTCTGTCTTTGGCAAAATCTGAAGAAGACAAAAAAAAAAATGCAGTAATTACTCAAGACTAACAGCAAATGGAAAGAAGGAATTATAATAGGGATCAATCACCACTCAAGGAAGAGAACATCGTAACTATGTTGACAGAAGTAGGCAGTGTGTGCACGCGGAGAGAGAATAACAGTGCCACCACGCTGCCAGGACCAAATGCCACATCCATCACTCAGGTGGGCTGCAGTCATCTCTCTTATCAATGCTCCTACACTCACACTTGCTGTGGCTGAACTAGGTACCACCTTGCCTGAGGAACATTTAAAGATATAAAGCAAATCATTTCACTGCCAAAGAAAATCCCTTAGAAAGTGCTAACATGGCCAACAGTGAGCCTGCCCCGTGTCTGTCTCTTCATCCCCATCTCAGTCACCATGTTAGCATCACCTCACCACAGTGACCTGAGTCATCATTTTCTCACCTCAGAGTCTTTACACATAATTTTCCCTCTATATCCTATGCTCTTCTTCAACAATGCTTTGCTTGGCTACCTTAGCACATTCCAGCTGCCGTTAAAAACAACAGCAACAAAATAAATCATAGATTGGGTGGCTTATAAACAACAGAAATTTATTTCTCATACTTTTGGAAGCTGGAAAGCCCAAGGACAAGGCTCTGACAGATCTGGTATCTGGTAAGGGCTCCCTTCCTGGTCAGAGACCATCAACTTTTTACTGTGTTTTCATATGGTAAACGGGGGTGGGGGGGAAGACTCTCTGGAGCCTCTTTTGTAATGACTCTAATCTTATTCATGTGTTCTGCATCTTCATAACCTAATTGCTTTCCAAAGTCCCCACCTCCTACACCACCATCTTGCAGGTAAAAATAGGACACACATGTTCAGCCCACAGCACTAGTTAAATCCCAGTCATACCTCAGAACTCAGTAAATGTCATTTTTTCAGAAAGGCTGACTTGACTTTCTGATCTAGCCTAGTAGCTTGCTATATTCTCTCCTGGCAGCCTTGACTTTAATAGAATGATATGTCCCATAATTTATAATTTTATAATTATTTAGCTTTTGTCCTGAGGATCCTGTTGACACTGTCATATAACAGACACTGTGTCTGCTTCACTCACCACTGTTTCTCCAACATCTGGCTCTGTGCCTGGCATCAAGAAGTTCAGTTCAGCATTGTTGAATCAGTTATAACCTGGTATCAAGTGCCCTGCTTCCCCTCAAACATTTCTTTTATTTACATCAGCACTGTTGAATGTAAGCTACCTATGAGACCCACATAGGTAAAGTTAAACATTTTAGTAGTCACAATTGAAAAGCACCAATGAACAGATCAAGTTAATTTTTTTTTTCCCTGAATTTTGTTTTTTATTGGGGGCAGGACATGGGATGGGAAATTGTCAACTTATGGAAGGCCCCCTCCCAGGGAATGTCCATTCTAATCTTCCTGGGGTTGTTTGTGGAACTTTTTCATCTTCTTGGAGCTGCTCTTGCTGCTAGCACCCTCTTCTGGTCCACTGCTGCCTGGCTCTTCCTTGGAAGAGAATTTCCTCTTTTTCTTGGAGACGCTCCTGTTGCCTGCCTCTTCAGGATCACTAGTTATTTCCTCCTTGGGTAAGGATTTCTTCCTCTTGGGAAGACTTGTACTGCCAGTAGTGTCTTCAAGATCATTATTAACTAATTCCTCCTTGGAAAAAGATTTCTTTTTCTTGGGTTTGGAGACTGAGATAGATGGGTCTTCCATTCCATTCTCTTGAGGAGCCTCCTGGGGCTTTTGCTTTTTCTTCTTTTTGGGTTTTTCAGCAATCTCCTCACACTCCTCTGGAGTACTACTGCTGTTTTCTGGAGATGCAAGGAGCAAACGCAGCGAGTCGTTTCTTTTCCTTCTTCAAGCGTTTCTTCTCCTGTTTCTCCAGCTTCCTAGTAATCTCAGCAGCAGCTTCCTCTGCCTGAACCATTGCTTCCTTCATGACATCCAGATTCTTTCGTGGAATATCCCCAGTCTCATAGAAGGACAGCCGCTCCTCAACTTGTTCCCGAAGCTTCTCCCTAAATACACTCGTGGGTACCTCAGAGAAACAATCGATTCGTGAGGCAATACTGCATTTGTTTGCCAGGTATCGGGAGATGCGGTCTTTGTTCTTGGCTGCTGCTCGGCCAATGAAGGTGGAGTGGAAAATGAGTCCATAATTTGGTGTGTTACCCCTTGTCTTCAGGGCTCTGGAGACTTGGTCCCTTTGCTGGGCCCTGGGAATCAAGTTAATTTTAATGATATATTTTATCTAGCCAAATGCGTTTTAATATTGCCACTTTAATAAGAAATCGATGACAATTACTTTTTTCCTTTCCTTTCTCCAGTATGTCAGTTGTTAATGAGATAATCTGCATTTTGTTTTCTACAAAGTCTTTGAAGTTCTGAAGTTCTGCGCATATCTTAGACTTCCAGAACATCCTAAGTAGAAGTAAGCACATCTTAAGTGCTCCAAAACTCAGGTAGCTGATGGGCTCCATGTTAGTAAGAGCAGCTGCTAGAATCTCTGGAATGCAGAAGTTTGGCTCACATCTGCCTAGAGCCATTGACTTGAGAGTCTGATGCCTTGCCCCTGCCAACTAACTCCAGCTCCCATGAGCCCCTTCTCCTTCCATGCTAGTCACAGAGCAGAGCTTGGGAATACTAGTCCTCAGGAGGATGCAACCATCTTCCTTTGGGTTCAGGTCCTGCATGTAGTGTGAGATACTTTTTTCCTGTCTTTCTACACAACTTTATATGTCTATGTCTATGTATTCATCTTTAATGAAAGCTACAACTAGTCAATTTGAATTTTGAATTGTTATAGATAATTATTCATACAAAAGGACAAATTTAGTATCCCCTAACCATGACTGCCTACAATTTCCATCTCAGTCCTCCAAATTTAATAGAAAATTACAGACAAGGTCTTCCTTGAGTGCTTAACTCAGATCCTGGTCCCACTATCCTGGCCTGAGCCCACTCTTTTCCCTGAGAGTATTTCTCTCTTGAAGTCCACAGGTACATCCTCATTGTCCTTAAGGAAAATTGTATTCCCATAAGACTTAGAATAGTGGTTCTCAAAAGAGATAGTGACACCCACTACGGTAGAATTTGGAAATTTTTGGAAGTTTTTTGTTGTCACATGAGCAGCAGTTAGGGACAAAAGGTGAGGATGCTGGATCTCCTAACATGTGGAATTGGAACAGAATTGATCTAGCATTTTCTGATGTCCAACTGGATATTCATGGAGCTATGCAGAAGTGTATTTGACATTATAATAGCAATCGTTCTATTGATAGCCATAGATGAGAAGTGTTTGTTTGTGTGTGCACCATTAAAGGCTTTGTCAGAGTTAAGCACCTTTTTTTAGAGCAATTCTTACACCTGAGAGAAACAACTAGTCCGCTTGCTATTTCAGTGAGAGCCAAGTGTAGTGTAAGGAAGGCAGTGAGAGGGAAAAGAAAAGGCATTTTGTAAATTACTGAGGTAGCCCTCTAATTTTCACCCTCAGGTAGAAGCCAGAAAGGAGCCTACTATTCTGAATTTTCTCAAAGCCCATTCTGCTCCATGTCTCTGTGACCTAGTTAAGCTAGAATGCACACACCTAATGACAATATGGAAGACTTAATGACAATATGGAAGGCCCGATGACTATATCAAAGACCTAAGGACAATACAGAAGACCTAGTTACAACATGGAAGACTTCCTTCTTTACCAGCATCCAGCCCTCAGGTGCGGCAGGGATGCAATGAGAATGCCTCCTATGTGTTCCGAGCATCTGTCTCACATCATGCTGCTGAGGGGCAGGGACTGGAAATGGGAAAAAACATAAGGCAGCAGGATGTCAATGTTCTGACTCCACAGAGCCTGCCAGCCATATGGCCCTCCCAGCACCCTGAGTGCATATATGCAAGCAGGAACTAACACTCTGTTTCCATGGAACCCCATTACTTCACAGGGTCCCTTCTGTGTGTGTCATGACAGAACCTGCAATTGTCTGCAACCTTGAAAACGTATTAAATGTATGATGGGAAATGCTGAGAAATCTGAGTTATAAAAAAAACAGTGTTTATTTGTTTATGTTTTTAAAATGGTGACTAATTTGCAATTAAAAGGTAGTAGATGGATAATTCAAGAAAAAAAGACCATGAAGAGAGGCCTGGGATCACTGGTTAGAGCCAGAAATGAGCTAAGTATGGTCTAACCAGTGCTCTCTTTTTATGACCAGAAACTATGAAGTCCAAAGAAACCAAAAGGTTTGCCCGAGATACTAAGGACCATGAACAGCATGGATGGGACAAGAACTCGGGCTATACTTCTCCTCTTCTCTGCTCAGTGTCTACCCCACCAGAAGAAGCATGCATCCTGAGGGGAAAAATTGCTTTAGAGAAAGAGGAAAATAGCAAAAAAGTTGCAGAGGTTGGAATTACTATATGTATTTTCTGGTCCATGTCCCCTTTGTGTCTTTCATCACAGGATGTGAAATAGACTTATTGAAGTCCCTTAGCCACTAATATTTCAACAGCACTCTATTCATTTTAAATAATTATAATGATGGTAAAGTGTTATAAGAATATTAGAAAGTTTTAAAAAATCAAGTTATAAAAAAGCAACTTACATTTGTGCAGTGCTTAGTTCATTCAGATGATAATATTTAATATTTTCAATTTTATTAATAAACAATGTTCTCCATAAAATGTATAATTTGGACAACATTCTTCCAGTTGCTGCATTTACCTCACTGTTCTTTCTTAAAGGAGTATAAGGATACATAAACATACCTAAGAATATTAGGAGATATACAAAACATCATAAGAAATCCACCATTCCATGTCTAATTTCACAGAACATTTGGATTACATCATATTCAATTATGGCCTATTTGCAAAAGAAGATCTCATACACTTTACTTGCCACCTTTGGTTTGCAAAACTCATACCAATTTAAAGTTCGTTTGTAGCACCAGTATGACAGATAAGTCTACATTGAATAAAATGTTTTACCCAGCTTTACTGAGCTATTGTTGACAAATAAATATTGTGTACATATAAGATGTACAATGGGGTGATTTGATGTACGTATACTTATACCTGGTGAAATGATACTACAGTCAAGTTCATTAACACGGCCATCCCCTTGCATAGTTAAACGTGTGTGTGTGCGCGTGTGTGTGTGCATGTGTGTTGAGAACACTTAAAATTTACTTTCAGCAAATTTCAAGGATGCAATACACCATTATCAACTATAGTCTCCATGCTGTACATTAGATCTCCTAACAGTACTTATTCTGCATAATTGGGGGCTTATATAATTTGATCAGTATCTTTCCATCTCCTCACCCCCTAACCCCTAGTAACCACTATTCTACTTTTTGTTTCTATGATCTCGACTTTTTTAGATTTCACACATAAATGGCATAATGCAGTATTTGTCTTTATGTGTCTGTTTTATTTCACTTAGTATAATGTTCCCAAAGTTCATTCATATTGTCACAAATAACAGGATTTCTTATAAGGACATGCTTTAAATGTGTAAATCCTACTTTATTAAGGCTTTCAAATGTCGGAACTTGGTATATAACATATATTAAATTCTAATGCAGGTTGATGCCCAGAAACTCTAAAGGACTGCATCTTCATAATTTAAAATATGCAATTTGGAAGCGTCCATATGCACTTAGCTATTTTTTATTTTAGAAGCTCTACCAAACAACCTTCAGTTTCATAGGTTAGCATTTTTTTCTTATTTCTATTTATATAAAAACTTGAGAATAAATCTTCATTTACATTTACCAAAAGTCATACTCCTTGTTCATCTGGGAGGCATGGGACATAACAGAGCTTATGCTCAGAATCTCACAGGAGAAAGGAAACTGAAAATATGGCAATTAAACTATAAAAATGCAGCTAAAAATGTATTTTCTATAGTTTAACTTCACAAAGAGACAAGCTGCTTGAGTTATGTTAAGGTCAGTTTATTTTGTATCTTTAAAAAAACAGTAATTTGTTCTGAGTAATTATTTTCTTCTTCTATCCAGCTAAAGCACAAGATACAGCTTCCCTTTGTAGTGTATGTATCTCCATTTTTTTTTTTGGTGTAAAAATTATGGGGTGTGTGTGTGTGTGCATTTGTGTGTGTGTATGTATGATTACTTAATGCTTCAGTTAAAGAAAAAACACATTGACAGAAAAATAAACATTGGTCAAGGAAAGCAACTACTCAAGTGACCACATGCATTTGAGAGTCACCTTCTCAATTGTCTATGCCTCACCAGGCAGAGAGTTTTCCAAGCCTTATTAACAATTGTAGAGTGTGGTTCTTTATTACCTTAGCTGGGACTCACAATCACAGCAGCACAGGTGTGCAGCCACCACAATTTGACATTTCCCTTCCTTTTGGACTTGGGCTTTCACTATTTATTTTCACAATAAACTGAAAGGCTTATAAGTGAAATAAGACCTCCCATGGATACTGTTCCGCGATCTGCCCCCTACACTAACAAAACCTCTATATTCAGTACTGGTTCTTGTTGGTTTTCTGTCCTCCAATTTCCTAGTTTCCTGCTCTCCTCCACCCCATTTGCACCAGCTCAGTTAAGATCTTCACTGTTTCTCAGGGAGAACAGTTATGACTGGGCACGCCCCGCCTTCAGCCTCCCTTGTGTCACATCCCTTCTCCCACCACTCCTAGACTGTTCCTAGCTCATTCATACAGGATGTGTCTCACCTGTTTGACATTCTCCATCTACTTCCCCTTTCTAAGTTAAATTCCACTCCATGTGGCAGGCAGACTTCTTGGGATCCCCACCCGCCCTCCTATCCCTGCCAGCCCCTAGTCCCTGCCTCCACTCTGTCACTTCCCAACTTCCTCCAGACTTGGGCACAACTGATCTGCTTAGGAGTCCTCAAATGCTACGTGCTCTTCCACAAAGCCCCCCCTCCAGTCTTCCTTCCAGCCCAGCCAGCTCACTCTAAATTAAGTCTCCTTGACTCTCTGAGCCACAGTCTGAGTGAGCAGCCCCTGCTGGTATCCCCAGAGATTAATTCATATCCAGTCAATCTCTCGGTATTACATTCTATTTACTTATTCTATTTATGTACTGATTCTCACTAGAGACCCCGGTTCTTTGAATTCAGAAACTGAGCCCTTTTTTTTCCTCTCTTTTTATTTTCTGGATCCCTGATACTTAGCATAATGCCTAGTACATGGTAAGTATTCAATAAGGGCTTAGGAAATGAATGAATGAATGTATAAATAAATGAAACATTTTCTCTCTTGAATTTCCTAAAATGTCACCAGAAAACCTGTTAATAAAGCAAAGATAGTCTTATCAGAACACACTGCAATTAGCAAGAATACATACCAACTTGGCAGAATCTTGGCAATGTCTCAGGAGAGGGTAGTCAGTGGAGAATATGTGTGAGGGTTTGGAGTCAGGACAAGTGGTTTAATGCAAATCTTTCAAGATGGAAAACACTGGTATTGAGCACTACTGAAACATTACTGATTCATTACTGATTCATAAAAATAGTGAGGCAAGTTCTTAAAGTAAGTAATGCTAAGTTAACTGCTATTTGATAAGTAAGCTGTTGTCCTGGTAACTAGATGATTTTCTCGAATACTTTTATTTGCAGAAGTTAACTGAGACAAAAGCAAAGTTGTTTATTGGTTTACAAATGACCTCATTGTTAGTCTCACTAGCCCAGTCATATTGATACTGGGAGTCACAGTTCTTAGTTTTGCCATCCATCACCCCTAAAGCTGCCTTCTTCTACTATTTGAAGCTGACACTTAAAGTTCATCCGGTGGCAACAGAAATGTCACCACTGAATACCATCCCTCCTGATGTGCAAATTTGGTTATTATCAGAAATTACATACCATGATGGAAAGGAATTCGTCCTTCTTCTTCAGAGCAGGTACCTATGTCAAGCCAGAAAGTCAAGAGTGCAAAAAGTGCAATTTCTTTTTCTACATGTGAACTTTAAAAAAAATTTTGAATTCCTAGTATTCTTGTTGACAAGAATTAAATTACAGTCAATTCAGAAACTCACCTCCCTCCTGCCCCTCTCTAAAGTTATATATTTTTTAAGGGCATTTGTGAGTACCACAGGAAAGTCATGTGTAGATGGTGAGTGAATTGAGTCTTGGACCCAGAGATCACCTGTGCTCGCTGGCATTCCATAAGATCTTCTCCTTGCTATCTGACCTCCAATCACCAGTCTACACCAATGGCCACTGCACCCTGTTCATCTTCCCTGGAAGGATACTTCAGGTCTGTGCCACTGCAGTCCTTGAGCTGGTCTGTAGAAGACAACCGACGCCCCTCTTTCCACACAGAATGCACGGGATTTCTGGGATACCATCTCTGCCATGGTCATCCTGAAAACAACATTGATATTTCTTCTGTTGCATAATATTCTGAGGGCTGAAGGACTGCCAGGCAGGAAATACAAACTGGCTTGGATTGTTCTTCTGTTTCTGCTGATCTATCTGCCACATGGGTGGACAACTTGTTCTGCTGCCTCACCCCTTCCTAGAGTCAGTAAACCATGATGCTCTCACAATACCTGAGGTGTGAAGACTCACAGAGCAGTAAGGAATGTGGAGTATGAGAGAAATGATTAGCTAAATGTCAAGGTATTACCCACCAGTGAATTGAGATTGTCTGGTTTCCTCCGAGAGGTCACCGTGTGCAGCCAAGGCCATTTGTTCCAGCTTCTCGCTCTACCTCATCCCCTCTTGTCTTGCCCTCTTCCTCCAAGCTTGCCAGTGAGCTGTAAGAGTAATAACACATCAAGTTGGAGTCCTCTGATTATTTGTTTCATTAAATTTTAGAATAAAACTTCTTAACTTTCAAAAGCTGCAAAAAGCTCTTATGCCGAAATCAAATTGCTCCACATGTTGGTTATAGCTTATTTTCATCTGTAGTTTGTATGTCTTCAATAGTTTTAATTTAATAGAAAAATAAGAATTAATGAAGTTGCTTTGAGATTTTAAAAAATGCAGCTCTAAAAACTAAAATCCAAAACAAAGAAATGTCCAAAACGGTGGCTTCTGCTTAGTATAACTCAATTGCTCTTAAAATGTAGTCCACAGATCAGCCCCAGTAGCATCAATTGGGAAATTTTTAGAATAATAAATTTTGGGCATGCTTTCAGACCTATTGAATTAGAAACATCGAGTGCCTGCAATGTGTATTTTAACACTTCTAGATGATTCCATATACTAAAATTTGACAACCATAGATATAACTTAAATGCTCTTGAGTTAAAGTTAGACCCTAAGAATCAGTAAAGCAAAAACTATCACAAAATTATTTCCTGAAGGATAATCATTGTTTCTGATGCCAATTTCCTACAGACTTTCTATCCATGTCCTTTCTAAACAAACAAAAAAAAGAACTTTTGAAAGCTTTAAGTAATATTTTTGTCTTTCTTAGGCTTCTGTTGCTTCTGACCACTTTTTCTTCAGAAAGAATGGGAATTTTACCTAAACGAACCTATTCTTATAAGAGGGTAATCTGGCTATTTAAATCTTTCAGTTTTTTTGAATAAAGTGAGTAAAAAGCCTTCTAATCATGGCATAACACAGAGCTTCTGGTAGAATTAACACAAAGTTTCTCAGAGCTGGTTCTCAATCAGTAAACCACAAGCACTGGAATCTCTTGAGACAATTGGTAAAATACTGATTTCCTTACTCCACAGGAAACCTACAAGTCAAAGTGAAGATGAAGCTACAGAGTCTTAATTGTGGACACTCAATTATTGTAAATTGTCAGAAAATGTTAGACCAGGGAGATGATTGAGAATTTAAACCCTTTAGCCATTCTACAAAACAACACTTTCAGAATTCTTTGGTGCAAAAATTGACAAGCTAATTTGTATAATTGTCTCACACAGAAAGCATTTGCACTTTCATGTTGCTTAAAATATCTTTTTTGGTTGAGCTCAGTGGCTCAGTCTGTAATCCCAGCACTTTGGGTGACCAAGGCAAGTGAATAGCCTGAGCCCGCAGGTTTGAGACCCACCAGGGCAGCATGGAGAGATCTCGTCTCTACAATAAATAAAAAATTAGCCGGGCATAGTAGCTCAAGCCTGTGGTTCCGGCTACTTGGAAGGCTGAGACGGAGGGATTGCCGGACCCCAACAGGTCGAGGCTGCAGTGGCCAGGAGCATGCCACAGCACTCCAGTCTGGGCGACAGAGTGAGACTTCAATTCAAAACAAATAAAATAAAAATACTTTTTATTCTAATCCTGAGATTTCACCATCAAAGAAATGGTATGCATTGTCTCATCAGTGTCAAGTCAAGTGTATAAAAGTGGTAAGTATGACTCAAGGCTACAAAGATGTAGTTGTGAAACAACTGCTACCCAAAGTCTTTCATTCATAGGTACATCCTGTGCATACACAGGTACGTAAAAAGACATTACACTATATCTGCTTTGGCATACTCAGTGACAACTTCTTTGTGGATTTCTATCTGTGACGGTTGGGGTTATGTGTTTAGGGCCTTAATGAATTGCATGCAAGAATTAATTAGGGGATAAAAAAGGAAACAACAAAAAAGATGCAGTGTTTGAAGATTTTTGAAAACTATTGTGAAATAAAAATAAAATCCTAAGCTCCCCACTGACTGAATGGATCCTTCTTAGCCAAAGAGACCCCAAGACTTGACGTAATAAAAGATCAGACACACATCATGATACCCTCTTCCTTGCTAATCCCCAATAGGCTTTCTTTCTTAATTGATAAAGGGAAACCAGCCCTTTTGAAAGAGTTGCTGCTTTGTCAATTTATACAACTTATCAGCATTCTTGCTTGATAAGAGACCACCTTCCTAACATGGACTGGTTCTGGCTGGTTTACAGAGGATTGGGACAGGATGTCTCTGTGTCCTTTTCACTTTTTGATTAAAAGAACTTAATTTTAATACATTTAAATGTTATGTCTTCACCCAAAGGTAAACATAAGACAGATGTAACATACAGGTTTGCTTACTATGCAAGTGTGTGCCCCTTCATGAATATTCATACTCCTCCTATAACCTGTTGAATATGTATACTTAGTTGACCTGTTCTGCATAAATTCCTATATTACCCTTTCCCTCCCTCCAAGTGCCTGCTTCCAGTTTTTGCCAAAGGCTATGCTTTCCAGCCTGTCAGGATAACCAGCTTCCAGTATACAACTCTTTATAAGAAATAAAACTCTCTACTTCAAATTTATAAATGTGATCCTTCCTCGGGATTCTTCAGTTGACACTATACATGTCAGGTGCTTGATCTAATTATATTCAGACCTAAGACAAAATGTAAATACCTATAAGCAAAGGTCCCGTATAAATGTAAGTGTTTTCCTCCCACAGTGCTATTGTCAAATCTTGGGACACTACCCCATTCAAGATATGTCAGTTTAGAGACCTCAATTTTATACAAATACAAATTTTTAAAATAAAATGTTTAAGATAAAATTTTCAAAATCTATCAAGTATTTCACCACATTTAGCAGATAACTCTGAATGTAGATTGTAGATATATTTTGCTTATTGATTAAATAATTAATGATTATCATAGATACAATGTTAGTATATAGAGAGGGACTGTTATTTTTTCAGGATCTTTGGAGGAATAAAAGACTATCTGCCACTAAACCACAGGATTGCATTTTGCCAAGGGTCTTATTCTGTCTGCCAATCTGTGTCTATTAACTGTAGTGTGGAGTATATCACTAACAAAATTTCTGGCAATCTTAGTATCAAGCCCACCATTTTCTTTCTTCCTTCTGGAGTGCATGTGCATGAGTGTGTGGATGTGTAAGTATGAGTGTATTGTATGGTATGTGTGTAGTTATCTCTTCTACCTAAGTGGAGACTTCTACTGAGAGCCACCCTGCCTTATTGCATAACTCCCTAAACTGAAAGTCAAAAATTTCAATTACTTGTAAGATAGAACAATGGTTCTCTCATTATCTTGACCTTGTGATTTTTGAAAATGTAAGGAATATAAATAACTAACTTGTAGTTAGAGCTTTCTATGTGCCTAACACAATTCTAAGGTCCTTATAGATACCATTCCATTTAAACCTCACACAGGAATCACACAATTGTAGTAACCCCTTTATGCAGGTGAGGAAATCGAAGCTTTAAGAGCTAACGTGAGTCAGAATGTCATCCTGGACTGTCTGACTTGGGCTCTGGGTTTTCACCCATGGGACTTTCCTGCCAGTCTTCCAGCAGAGAGATGGGGTTTGGATGGCAGCGTTTTACATGTAAGTGATTCTGTTGCTCAGCAAGTTTTGGTAACAACTAAAATCAATTTTAAATGAAGTCACAAGAGGATCTTCTCATATACATGTGCATTAGTGGATTTAAAACAGTTGACATTTGTTTTTTCTGCTATTTGTGCCCAAATAAATTTGGTTATGAAATGTAATTCTCAATCTAGAAACATGCCCACAAGTCCAAAAAAATGAAATTAGAGACCAAAAGGATGTCCTAAAGAAGATCTAATTATGTTTTCTGCAAGAAAAGTCTCCCCAATGGCATGCATATAATTCAGTTCTTCCATCTGAAAACACATAACATAACTAAATGATAGAACCAAACAGAGATGCTCAGAAAGATGAGATTAATATTTATTTTATATTTATATTATATCACAAAATATATATTGTACTGCTGTAATATACATTATTTAAAGCTCTGTGAACCAAAGGTGATAACATTTTCCATCTCAGAGAATTGTCAAGACCAGTTATCCGAGGTACTGCTATGCCCTATGTGAGCTCTTCATCAGCAGTACACTTGAAGCATGGAGATGCCCAAAAAAGTCTCTACTTGTGAATCTTTGTATTGATATTTATTGATATTTATGCCACATTTTCCCAAAGAAATAAAATATATGGAAGAATTTGAAATTGGGATGAATTCAGACTAAACTTATTTTGGCACATTGTATGCATTCTATATCAAATCAAGATCAACCAAGATCTCAGCATCACAGCCTCTTCATTCTAATTTTCCCCATTTTGGCATTTGGTCAGGTAACTGTTAACATTGCAAAAAGCAACTGTGATTCAGAAAGAGCTAGTCAGAGGCCATTGTGCTTCCTTCAGCTCACAGGGGGCCATTTATCATGATGATTAGTAGTTTCAGGTACTTTCAGGAACTGAATTACTCGCTTGAGCCGTCATTCAGAATCTGAGTTCATTTCACCATCTAATACCACTAAATGTCACAGAATAAGAGGAAACATTAGGCCTAACTATTGCATGAAAAGCAAGGAAATGATAAATGTTTCCATAGCTACAGATTTGAAAGAAACAGAACATGCTGAGATGGAAACTAGCACAAAAGTGGCAGAGTATGGAATGGTGTCCTAGGAACTCAACTTGCATTTTTCCATCATGTAACCTTATGGCATATGCTCATTTTTCTTTCAAATATTTTAAGGTTTATTTTGTTAAATCCAAAACTCTTTGTTCTAAAAGCAAATAAGGCAAAGTACATGGCTAACAGGTAGTCAGGGCACCATTCTCTTTAACTGTGAGTTCAAGAAAGTATGTGGAAGGTAGGCACAGAGGAGTGATACATCACATTAACAAACACACAATATGCATCAAAAATTATGCATGCATCAATAAAATCTTCAGAAAAGAGGTGCCAAAGGATGCATTTACAAGAGACCTCCAAAGGGCAAGGAGTTAGAGTCTCACCCCTCTTTCGCTTGTTTCTTGATATGTTGGATCTCTACAATAAGAGGACATAGCCTGAGTGGCCTCTCAGCACCTTCCAGATTACTTCTGCCTCTCTACTTGCAGAGCTCAGTGTTTTCTCTCTAGCCATGACCTACGGAAAGCTTATCATGTATGATAAGAGGGCACAGACAGTGCCACTCTGGAATGGTTCAGTCCACAGGATGCCCAGTCATGGCTCATGTAGGTACTGGGTGAAGCAAAGACATGGGAATGGACTGTGGGCCGTATAGACTGCATGGATGCCCTATGGCTTAGAGTATGGGATGGTGTCCTAGGAACTCAACTTGCATTGTTCCATCATGTAACCTTATGAGATATGCTTATTTTTCTTTCAAATATTTTAAGGTTTATTTTGTTAAATACAATGAGGGATATTTCACGATGACTTTAAGCACATCTGTTATTTTTTTAACTATCTAAAATTGCATATTTCAGTCAGTCAATCCTCATGGAGTTTGCAAAACAAGGTACATTGTTACTATCCTACCATTCTAAGTTATTTTTCTCTCATCAATCCCAGTCTGAAGAGATTCTAAACAAGAAAATAATAAAGCAATAAAGAAGTACCTTTAAAGTGAGTGCATTTGTTATTTTTAGAGAGATAAGGATATAATTCGTCTGTGAAACAAGTATAAGGAATCAAGAAACAAGAGAGACTGCCTATGAAAAAGAAGCAAATAGAAAATTTAGAAATAAGAAAATTGCTGAAATAGACTCTTAAGAGAGAACTTTCATGGGTAACAATATTGCAACTTAATGTTTGTAGTGCCAAAACTTATGGATTATGGTTGCAAAATTAAAAAAAATTAAAGCATGGATGAACAAGTTGGCAGTAAAGAACACATTTCAAAACCCAAGTGTAGGAAACTCAGCTCTATAGGGGTTGGCAAACACAGGAGTTAGAATTTAATCTGATAACAGTGTTTGCCTAGAACCGGGTTTTAACTGAACCTTCAAATCTAGGGGACAGGAGGCAAATCCCGGGGTTTAAACAAGATGAAAGGAGATCAGAAATACATGAAATAAAGCCAGAAACCTCAACTACTAAAATCTCTTGATAAACTTGGGGGGAAAATATATGCCCTCGAAGAGAGGGTTGCATGCTAACCAGTTTCAGTCATGTCAGTAGGTTAAGTGGAATTTTTTTTAATTGTTGAAAATTTCTAATCACAAGACCAACTTCTGTGAGATCTGGAAAATGAACATTTAAAGTGGATTGGCATTGTCAATGCACACACACAATGGTCAGAAGAACAAGCAGATCCTCTTTGGAGCAAGGCATTTAAAAATCAGGCCTCAAATATTTCCATTAAGATTCCAAGAAAATAGACACACACACATACAATAAAGGGAAAATATCAGATTAAGTGTCTAAAAAACAAAACACGAAATGAACACACACTGAAAATAGTAAAATTATCTGATAAATTACAAGTCTTATAAACATCATGCTGTATGTAAAATACATATTACAGCTCAGGGCTGCAAAAGAAAAAAATTAAATGTTTGTTGAAAGAAAAGGAGATTATTACATTATTTTAATTCAAATGGTTCTTCTAGATATATAAATTTGTGATAATTAGCAATTCAATAGTCATATTAGAAAGCAGATTTAAAAGAGATTTTAAAAGCTTTGACAAACTGAAAGACATATTTGAAAAAGTTATTCAGAATGAAGACCAGATAGATGGTGAGATAGAAAATATGAAAGTAATATTACAAGCTATAATGTGCCCGGTGAGACGGCCGAATATATACAAAATTGGAGTGTCCGATGGAGAGACTAGTACATGAAGAAGAGGCAACATTTGAAATATGGCATAATGCTTTATAAGATTGATAAAAGATAGCCCAATGGATGTCAAAACAACAAATTAATAAAAATCCAGGTTTAAACACATAACAAAGAATATTTTAAAATTTGTCAGAAAGAAAAAACAGATAACTACAAGTAAGTTACCCCAACAGTTGGCTTCTCTGAAGCAACAACGGGAACCAGAAAAGATGATGAAAATCCTTGAAGTGCTAAAGGAAAATAGGTGCTAACTAGAAATGTGCACTCAACCAAAGTATATTTCAAGAGAAAAGTTCAAATAAAGATTTTACAGATAGATAAAATTAATAAAATTTACCCCAAACCAACATCCACTGAGAGAGCTTACCTAGTACTTGCAGCTATATAGGAGAATGAAGGGAGATATCCCCCGTGTAGACAACCTCAGAACCAAGAAGTTATGGTCAGAAAATCAAAGAAGAAAATATTGCTAGGTCTAAAACGAAAGTCTTTGAAAAAGAATGACAATTATTTTGGGGGGTTAGAATGAAGCCAGAGTCAAAATATCAACCCCAATAATGCAGACTTCTTGTTGTTTCTAGGTGTGGGTACTCTGGCTAAGCTATTGATTGATTCAGTTTGCTGTATTAAATATGGATAGCACAAGTTTAAGGATAAACATTAGTTAAGTAGGAATAAATATGTCTCTTCAAAACTAATGGATGGTAGGGCAAATGAGAATAGTAAAAAAATGTACATGCAAAATGCAAAATAAAAGCGAGGAAGAAAAGGAGGCATGACAAAAGGGACACATTCAAGGAACAAAGTTAGGATAGTGAAAGGAAGACAAGTATATGAGTGATCACACAAGTATATGTTACCAGAAAATGCCAAACTGTATTTTTTAGACCAGTCATAGTCTTTCATTAAGAGCCATAAATATAATTTAAGGGCATAAAAAGATAAAAGAAAAAATACAGAACACTGTACCACTCAAAAACTAACCAAAATAAAGCTAGAGTAGTTACAATAATATTAAACTAAAATAGACTTTAAGACAAAACCAACATCACAGGTAGCATCACTGCCTAATAATAAAAGGTTTCATGAACCAAGAAGGTAAAATATAGTTAAACTTCTAATCTCAAGTAACAAACTCTATTTTGCAAAACTGGTAGAAATTTGGAGAGAAATTTATAAATCCACCACCATATGGAAGTTTTCACTCTCTCTTTTCCAAGTTTTATATATGAAGCAGGCCAAAATGGTTAAATACAGAGAAACTGAAAATACAACAAACAAGCCAGATATTGTTTATTTAACTAGATGTAAGAAAAAATATGCAAATTCTCTAAATACAGTATTCTTGAAGTAAATATATAGGTGCATTAGAAATAACCAATAAGAACCACACTATGCTTATCACATCATAAAATTAAAGAAAAATATAATTATTATAGTAGTTGCAGAAACATTTTTGAAGAGGTTCAGATTTCATTTATGATTTTAAAGAATAGCAACAACAATTAGCAATCTTGGACTATGAGAATTTTCTGGCTGCGATAAAGGTTAGGTACTAAAGACATACAGCAAAAGTCATTCTTAAAGGTAAAATATGAGAAATATTATCTGTAAATTGAGTAGCAAATATCTACTTTCATTGCTTTTATTTAGTGTATTCTAGTCCTGGTCCAAACAAGAAAGCAAAAAAATTGATCACTTCTAGAATAAGGATAAATGAAAGGCAAAATTGTTACTTGGGCATGACATAATATTCCACAATGAGACTTCAAAAGTATCTATAGATTTTTTAGATAATTTTTAAAAATTGCATAGCTATTTATAACAACCACGAACAATTCTGCTTATATATTTATTTATAAAGAGCAATTAGAATATAAATTTTTAAAACATACCATCTATTCCACTTTTATGAGATACAAAAATAGGAGAAGCTAATCTATGTTGTTAGAAGTCAGAAAAATAACTTCACTTGAGGAAGTTAGTATTTTTAGAAGAGAGCATGAGCAGAGCTTTATAGGTGCTAATAAAGTTCTGTTTCTTTTCCTTTATGCTGATATGTGGATTTATAAAGGTTAAACTATATTTGCTCTTCTATGCAAAGTTACTATTCTATAACAAAAGGAAAACACATAACCCAGGAAAACACATACCCATAAAAAAATATGGTAATATACATGATGGAATATTATGTAGCCATAAGCAAGGACAAAACTATGAATTTTGCAATAACTTGGGTGAACTTAGAGTCTATAATACTGAGTGGTCTATCACAGAAACAAAGAACTGAGTACCACATGTTCTCACTCATAAGCAGACATTGAACAATTATCATAATACTATAAGAAAGAGATTAGCCGTAGTGGGAAAATACCAGGGGAGGAAGAAGGTCTACACCTCATCAACAAGGGGACCTGCATGTGTACCTAACCCTGAATTGTACCCCACATTTTAAAAATTAAAAACATAAAATAAAATTATTTAAAATCATATTAAAAGTAAATTGTTTAAAAGTAAAATTAAATAACTTTATTGAAATAATTTAAGAACTAAATAAACGGAGATATATACAACAATATTGGAAAGATATTTACACAGAAATATTTTAATCACAGTTTGACCTATAGATTAGGTTTGTACCCAAATTTAGAAATTATCAATAAGATTATTGAACATTAAATTGATTTGGAAAAGCTAAGCAAACATCAAGATACTTTTACAAAAAACACATATTGTAAAATATGAAATAAATAAAGCTCACTTATAACAAAATCAATTTTACACAGACTGAAAAAATACTTGACTAAGACAAACTAAGATTTCAAACTTTTAGGAAAAAAATGCAAGGACAGATATCATATACTGGAATAGAAGAGTCTTCTTAAAATAAAATATAAAGAACCTCACAAAATATTTGTAAATTTGATTATAGTAATATTAAAATCTGATGATCAAAAAAAGCACCATTATAAAGAATGTAAACACACACAAAACAATATAACAATGTATTCAGAGTATTTTTTAAAAGTCCACAAAACAATAGGAAAAAGTCCAACAAGCAAACCCATAAAATATTGGGCAAAGAACTAAAAATACCTTTGCCATAAGAAACAAAGATGGAATGGGAAGAGGGGGTTTTAAAAAAAAACAGAAAGAAACAAAGACAAAAGCTCAGTATATATAAATAGTACAAATGTAGCAGTGCTGGACACTCTTGCACATGTTTCCCTTTAGAAATATGCAAGACTGTTCATTGCAATATTATTTATAATAATGTAGTAATCAATATCACCAGATGTCATTTAATGCTAAAATAAACAAGTGAAATCATTATAGAGATTTTATAAAATAAAATTTTAAAAGAGAATAGCAAAAGGAGTAAATCCCAGAAGAATGCATACATTGTTATTATTATATTAATCTAAAACCCCCCTAATTGAAGCTATATGTGTATGGAGAAGAGTGAATGCATTCTTCTCCAAAGATTAGTGTACTTTTTCTTAAGTGGAATTTTAAGTGCATTAGTTATTTATGATTTTTTAAAATTATATATACTTGTAGATACACTGTATTATGTGTGATATTTTTCAAAATAAAAGGCACTAGTAATGGGCTAAGTAGCAAACTGATACAGCTTAAAAACAAATTAATGAGCTGAAAAATTGAATTAAGGAAGCTTTCCAGAGCATAGCGCAAAAGCATAATGAAATTGAAGGTATGAAAGGAATTTTAAGTCATATAACATAGATATAGACACCCTGATATCTATCTTACTTGGAATTCCAGAAGAAAGAGTAAAAAGAATAGAAATGAGCATTTAAAAAAATGTATTGAATGAACTATCACAGAAATATACAAAGAAACAGGTCATGGGGATGAGATATCTGACGATGGACAGAACATATTAGAATAAAAATCAGATCTAGGCATGTCACAGTGTTTTTGTGAATGTCAAGTTTAAAAAAAATTCTCAAGCCTTTCAGGGAGAAAATATGTATTACTTCCAATAAATGAGATTGTCAATGACATAACTAATTAAATTGCTTGCAAGAAATCAGTGCTACAATATCTTCAAAGAACCAGAATAGCAAAACCTTGAATCTAAAACTCTAAAAAGACATGATGTTTTCAAGTGTTAGGCTGAAATTAAGACATTTTTGGACATAAAAACTGAGAAAAATTTCCTCCCACAGACAATCTTCAAAAGAATTAATAGAGGATGTTCTTCACGGCAAAGAAGAAAACTCAGCCATATGAAAGCAATGGAAAGTTCATGTAAGAAATATATTGTTAAATCCCTGGACACGATGATGCATGCCTATAATCCAAGTTGTTTGGGAGGCTGAGGCAGGAAGATTCCTTGAGCTTGGGGAGTTCGAAGTCAATCTGGGCAAAAGAGTCATACTCTATTTCCATTTTTTACAAATATATTATTAAGAACTAATATTGAGAAAATAACATTTAAGGGATACACTCCTTTGTAGTGCATGCTGGTCTTCCTTATCTTATAGTGGGCATTATTACTATCAAGAGAATACTGGTTATTTTTTAAGACTTTTCTGAGACAATGATTTACCTAATAACAGCCAATGATAACAGTAATTCAGTTTCCCATGAGCTTACACCTATATGTATAGTGTTTGGGTATACCACAAGGGGGGGCGACCCAAAATAAGTCAGTATTTGTTTATAAAGAAAAAATTTGTATTTATTCTTACATATTTAAACTTCAGTCACCTTTGAAGTACTCTCTGTTTGAGGCAATATACCTATTGAGACGCTTTTTTCACTGCTCAGAACAGCTTTTGAACTTGTCAATTTTGATGCCTTTTAGTGCTTCTGCCATTTTTTGTTTCATCTCTTCCACAGCTTCAAAACTTTTCCTTTCGGGGACTTTTTTCATCCATCCAGGAAAACAGCAAGCCACCCAGGGAGAGATTGGGTGAATAGGGAGTGTGGGGTGAGGGGCTCATGCCATTTTTGGTCAAGAACTACTAGACACAGAGTGGTGTGGCAGGTGTGTCAACATGATGGAAGAACCAGCCACCTGTTTGCCACAACTCAGGATGTTTCTTTCACAAAATGTAAGGCCACCTTCTCAAAACTTCCAATTAAAAACTTTGGTTGACTGGTGGAAGCACTAAAAGGCATCAATATTGATGAGTTCAAAAACTGTTTTGAACAGTGGAAAATGTGTCTCATAGGTGCATTGCATCAAATGGATAATATTTTGCAGGTGACTGAAGTTTGAGCATGTAAGAATAAATGGACATTTTAAAATATATAAATTCCAGGTTTTTGAGCATCCCCTAGTATTTATTTATTATATTTTTATTTATTTACTGAGTTTGTTTATTTGTATTTTTAACCAAAGAATATTATAATTGCTGCATTTTTTGTTTTTTAATATTTGATTCCACGAAGGCCATTTTTTCCTTAACTCTTAAAGAAGCACGAGCCATGGTAGATATCAAGATTTCTTGTTAAATTAAACAGCATTCCCATGGAAGACTTATTCTTTAAAAATCACTTTTTTATTAAACTTTGCAAATATGACAAGCAAATCAAATAGCAGAAATAGAAGGAACATATCCAATGTGGTATTTCATTAGCTAGAAGCGCTAGACTAGATGAATACTCAAATTGGAAAAATCTCTATTGTGATTTTGTACAATAGAACCCGCAAATCGCTATTGCCACAAACTTTACTGTACTCGACTACAATCTCCTGGAGTAAAGTTATCTTAATAACTTTCTATCCCTATTTTATCTCTGACACAAAATCTTTGGGATGAAAATATTAGTAACTTGTTAAAATTTTACTTCTTGAGTTTTGATCTTACTGTCTTTAATACAAATTATAGCAATATGAGAAAATCCTGGCATTTAGTGGAGCAACAAAGAAGAAAATGTTAGCAAAAAAAAAAAAAAAAAAAAAGGTTGTTTGTTCCATCATTTTAATATTTGACATCCGGAAGAATCTCAGTCATCCATAGATATTACATTCTTAACACTTTCCATTGTGCTTTCAACTGTATATAACCAATAGGGTATTCAATTCTCGCAACCACAGCAGCAGCAATGTAACTGCTATTGCTCTGCCAGTGTTGTGTTAGGCTGATCATGGTGGTACATGTTAGCTTTGCTCCCGATGGCCAGCATCTAGTACTTGAGGGATTTCTCTAGTTTTCAGGAGTGCTGGTGGAATTAATGCCCCAGAGGTAGTGTCCAACTAACAACTCACAGTGATATCTCTGATGTTTGCATTTCTGATTTCCACAGTGGAATAACTTGCTTCAGAAGTTTTTATTGTTTAACTGATCTTTCTTGTTTTGCTTTCTTACTCCCTTTCTATTTCTATGAAGATTACCTCCCAAATAAACCATTTATACTCTAATCCTTGTCTCAGGATCTGTCTCTGGGGAAATCCAATCCAAAGATATCTTCTTAACTTCATTATACATAACAAAAGAACTAAAGATCTCCTGCAAGACTTAGCCAATTTCTTGTGGATTCTCTCTCCAAACTATGTTAGGAATTTTTGTGTAATCCAAATGCTTAATGTTGCTGGATGAAGGCCAGACCTTAATTCAACCAACAAAGAATCCTCCTATTTCTGCAATGTGAATTACCATTTTCAGGTGTCTCTGCCAATACCTGGGCCCACTGATGCTTCATGAGATAGCTACATATGAGTTTCTTTTCTTCCTGGTTGTCATAAACACCATCTCTGCTGCCCCTTTATCAGCATTTCCTACCCATCAACTTAAACACCATCCCTGGTGTCTTTTCTCCGTTTTAAGGATATTAAAGATCTCAGACAAGGCAAAGAAAACTGGGCTCAATTAATAAGACCCAACACTACCAGATATCTTTTATTTTCATGTATTTGCAGTCAAGAAAACAGAGAACAATATTTTTTAATTTACTAACTTATTCATTTACAAAGTCAGAAGAGCGCTAAAATGAGATAGCCTTCAAAAATCAGGGCAGTATAAGGAGCGAGAGAGATTATAGTTCTAATATTTACATTTGAATATAGTATAGAGTTTTGGTAGTGTTTTCAGTTGCTACCGCTAAGTAGAAGGTGGAGGTAGAAGAATGGGAATAGAATAATCAAATATAATTTGTAATGTGGTAGATACTGCTGGTCCTCAGGGCCCACTCTCTCCATTTATTTATTTATTTATTTATTTATCTATCTATCTATTTAATTTTTACTATAAAGATGTGGGGTACATTTCAAGGTTAGATATATAACCATTGATCATGCAGGTACCCTTGTTGATGAGGTATGCCCCTCCCTCCCCCTGCAGTTTCCCTCAACTGCCAATCCCACCCCCCCTCCCCTGACAGTTTCCCACTACTGCCAATAGCTTTCTTATAGCATTATAATTGCTCAAGTTCCATTTATGAGTGAGAACATATGGAACTCTGTTCTTTGTTTCTGTGATAAATCACTGAGTATGATTGACTCCAAATCCATCCAAGTTCTGCAAAGTCCATATATTTGTCCTTTATGGCTATGTAATATTCCATTATGTATATGTACCACATTTTTTTAATCCAGTCCAGCTTCGGTGGGTAAAATGGTTGGTTCCATGTTTTTGCAGCTGTGAATAGAGCTGCAATGAACATACATGTGCAGGTATCTTTTTTGTAGAATGAACTGAGTTCCTTTGGGTATATTCCCAATAGGGGAATTGCTGGATCATATAGAAGTTCAATATCTTGTTCCTTTAGGAATTGCCACACTGTCTTCCAAAGAGGTAGTTCTAGTTTGCATTCCCACCAGCAGTGTAGAAGCATTCCTTTTTCTCCACATCCTCGCCAGCATCTATTTTTGTTTGTTTTATTTATGATGGCCATTCTTACTGGTGTTAGGTGGTATCTCAATGTGGTTTTGATTTGCATTTCTCTGATGATGCGAGAGGCTGAGAACTTTTTCATGTGTCTGTTGGCTGCCCATATATCTTCTTTTGAGAAGTGTCCATTCATGCCTTTTGCCCACTTTTTAAAGGGGCTGTTTGTTTTTTCCCTTCACTGCATTTGAGTTCCTTGTAGATCCTTTAGGCCTTTGTTTGATAAACAGTTGGCAAATATATTTTCCCATTCTGTGAGCTGTCTCCCTGCTCTCTTGATGGTTACTTTTGCTTTTCAGAAGCTCATTAATTTGACGAGGTCCCACTTGTCTATTTTATTTCTTAAGGTATTGGCCTTTAGAGTTCTGAATAGGAAGTGGTTCCCAGTTCCAATTTTCATAAGGGTGTCTCCTGAGGTTGCTAAGATTCCTGTAGTTTGAGGTTTTACTTTCAGGTCTTTGATCCATTTAGAGTTAATTTTTGTGTATGGTGATAGGTAGGGGTCCTGTTTCAATATTCTGCATGTGGTCAGCCAGTTTTCCCAGCACCATTTTCTGAATAGGTTCTATTCTCCCCAGTGGTTGTTGTTGGAGGCTTTGTCAAAGATGAGTTGGTGAGAAATTGAGGCTTTGCTTCTGGAATCTCTATTCTGTTCCATTGGTTTCTGTGCCTGTTCTTGTACCAATACCAGGTTGTTTTGATGACTGTAGCCTTATAGTAGTGTTTGAAGTCTGGAAGTAGGATACCTCCAGCTTTGTTTCTTTTGCTAAGGATTGTTTTGGCTATTCATGGTTGTTTATGCTTCCATATGAATTTCTGTATTGTCATTTCCAGGTCTGAGAAGAATGATGTTGGTAGCTTAATGGGTATTGCATTGAATCTGTAGATTGTCTTTGGTAGGATGGACATCTTAACAATGTCGATTCTTCCTATCCATGAGCATGGAATATTTTTCCATTTGTTTGTGTCTTCTTGGATTTCTTTACTTCTCTGGTTAGGAAGATGCTGAGGTATTTCTTTCTTTCTTTCTTTTTCATGGCTATTGTGAATGGGATTGTGCTTTTTATTTGGATCTCTGCCTGCTTGTTGTTGGTATAAAGGAATGCTACTGTCTTTTGCATATTTATTTTATACTGTGAGACTTTCCCAAAGCCCTTTATCAGTGCAAGGAGGTTTTTGACAGATTATCTTGAATTTTCAAGGTATAGGATCATATCATCAGCAAAGAGGGATAACTTGATTCCCTCTTTTCCTATTTGGATATCCCTGATTTTCTTCGATTGTCTAATTGACTGAGCTAGGTCCTCCAACACAATATTGAACAAGAGAGGTGAGAGTGGGCAGCCTTGTCTGTTCCTGTTTTTAGGGGAAATGATTCTAGTTTCTGTCCATTTAGCAATATATTAGCTGTGGGTTTGTCATAGATGGCATTACTATGTTGAGGTATGATCCTTCTATACCTAGGTGTTTGAGGGTTTTTATCAGGAAGAGATGCTGGATTTTACCAAAAGCTTTTCCTACAACTAATGAGATAATCATGTGGTTCTTGCTTTTACATCTGTTGATATATTTAATGACATTTAAGGTCTTGTGAATGTTGAACCAGCCATGCATCCTGAGGATGAAGCCCACTTGGTCATAGTGGGTGATATTTGAGATGTGTTTTTGGATCCAATTTGCAAGAATCTTGTTGAGGATTGTTGCATCTATGTTCATAAGAGATATCTGCCTGTAGTTCTCTTTCTTTGTTGGATCTTTACCCAATTTGGGTATCAGTGTAATGTTAGCTTCATAAAATGATTTAGGGAGAATTCCGTCTTTCTCAATTGCCTGGAATACTTTCAATAGGATTGATACCAGCTCCTCCTTGTGTCTTTTGTAGAATTCTGCAGGAAAGCCATCCGGTCTAGGGCTTTTTTTGGTAGGTAGTTTTCGCATGACAGAGTCCATTTCCTGAGTTGTTATTGGTCTATTTAGTGTCTCAATGTCTTTCCATTTTAACATGGGGAGGTTGTGTGATGTCAGAAAGTCCTCCATTTCATCTAGGTTATCAAGTTTGTTTCCTACAGAGATTCCATAGTAATCTCTGATTATCTTTTGTACTTCTTTGGGGTCGGTTGTGATTTGATCTTTTGTATTTCTGATTGTATGTATTTGGGCTTTTTCTCTCTTTTTCATGGTCATTCTGGCTAGAGGTCCATCAATCTTGTTAATTATTTCAAAGAACAAGCTTTTTGTTTTGTTAATGTTTTTTATGGTATTTTTGTCCTCTATGCCCCATATTTGGGCTCTTATTTTTGTGATTTGGATTCTTCTGCTAAAGTTGGGGTTTTGGTGGTCTTCTCTTTCTAGTTCCCTTAGGTGATTTGTGCAGCTCTCCATTTGTGATCTTTCCATTTTCTTTTGTGTGGTTGTAGAGATATAAATTCCTGTCTTAAAACTGATTTCATGGCAACCCAGAGGTTTTGGTAAGATGTTTCTTCATTTTCATTTGTTTCCAGGAATCTTTCAATTTCTTTTCTGATTTCAGTGTTGACCCAGTCGTTGTTCAGCATCATGCTGTTTAGTGTCCATGTCTTTGTGGGCTTTGGGGAAATGTTGATTTTGATATTTATTTTTATTCCACTGTGGCCTGAGAATGTGCATGGCAACAATTTCAACCTTATGGAATTTGCTTATGCTTGATTTATGGCAAAGGATGTGATCAATCTTGGAGTATATTCCATGTGGTGGTGAATACAATGCATATTCTGTGGTTGATGGGTGAAATAATCTGTAGGTATTCACTAAGTTCATTTGGGCAAGTGTCAAGTTAAGGTTCTGGGTCTCCTTGTTGATTTTTTTGCCTTGATGATCTATCTATGGCTGTCAGTGGGATATTTAAGTCACCTGCTATAATAGTGTTAGAATCAATATCTTTTTTTAGTTTATTTAGTAGTTGTTTTATTAATGTTGGTGCTCCTGTGTTGGATGCATATATGTTTAGGATGGATATTTCTTTTTGATGGATTGAATCTTTTATCATTATGTATTGTCCTTTTGCATCTTTTTAAATTTTTGATAGCTTAAAGGTTGTTTTGTCTGATATTAAGATTGCAACTCCTGCCTTCTTTTGTGATCCATTTGCCTGGAAACTCGTTTTCCATCCTTTAACTTTGAGTCTGTGTGTGTCCCTTGTAGTGAGATGAGTCTCCTAGATGCAGCAAATAATGGGGTCATGGTTTCTTATCCAGTCCACCATTCTGTGTCTTTTCAGTGGTGCATTCAGTCCATTCACATTCAGGTTAATTATTTAATGTGGTAGTTTATCCCTGTCTTGAGGTTCTTAGAGAGCTGTTGTTGTTCCTGTTTATTTGTTGTCTTTCCTTTGGTTTTTGAGTTGATTCATGTGTGTTTTCCCTCTTTTCCCTGTACTCTTGTGAAGAACATTGTCGTTCTTTTCTCCTTTCTTCTGTGTTTAATACTTTCTTAAGTGTTTCTTGTAGAGGTGGTCTGGAGGCAGCATAAGTTCTTATGTATTGAATGTCTGGGAAAGATTTTAATTTCCCTCAGTGATGAAGCTTAGCTTGGCTGGGTAAGTTATTCTTAGTTGAAATTGTTTGTCTTTAAAAACTTTGAAGCTCTCCTAGCCTGAAGGGTTTCTGTAGATAAATCTGCTGCTATTCTAATTGGTTTTCCCTGGTAGGTAGTCTGACCTTTTTCTCTTGCTGCCGTTAAGATTTTTTCTTTTATACCTACTTTATTTAGGTGAATTATTATGTGTCTGGGAGTTGGTCTTCTCATTTGTTGTCTTGCAGGGGTTCCCTGGATCTCTTGTGTTTGAATTTTTGCATCACTGATGAGATGAGGGAGGTTTTCTTGAATAATTTCAAGAAATGTTTGTTCCAGGGTGGAATCTGTCTCTTTTTCTGCCTCAGGAAGTCCAATTACTCTTAGGTTCAGTCTCCTGAAGTGATAGTTTATCTCTTGAAGGTTTTGTTCTGTCTTTTTGAGCTTCTTTTCTATGTTTTTGACAGTATGGGTTAGTTCTGTATTTTGGCCTTCAAGTTCTGAGATTCTTTCTTCTGCTTGGCTAATTCTGCTTTCCATGCTTATTAGTATGTTATTTATTTCAATCACAGTATTCTTTACTGCTACTATTTCAGTTATCAACTCCTTCCTATTTTCCTCTTGTCTCTCTTCAATTCTTTTTATTCTCTCTATTAATGTCTTGATATCTGGGCTTGTCATATGTGACAAGTCATTCTGGGGGCTCTTCATTGTTTGCATTCCGAAGTCTGTTTTCTCAGTGTCTGACCTCCCAGGGGTCTGTGTGAGACATATATTCTTCTTTTGGTTTTTCCTCATTTGTGTAGATTTCCTCTCCACTTCATCCTCCCCCTTTCCATCTTCTTTAATTCTGTTATTCATGGATGGAGAGGTTGCTTTTACTTCTGTTTGTTCAATCTCCTATTCTTCCTTATGTATATCCTCTGGTTTTGTTCAATTCTAGCACTGAACTGTAGGTTGGGGGCAACCTTTTGCAGTTTTAAGGTTTAATTGAGGGGGGAGCTGTGATTCAAAATCTATCTGCAGATCCCAGTATCTACCGACAGGTGTATGGATAATCTGGAACTCGCTTCCCACTGCCTTGCAATCTGTCCATGCAGTGGGGTTATAGGTTTACTCCCTGGTAGCAAAATGAGGTAAGAAAATGGAAAAGAATAGAGCAGGAAGTGGGGGAAAGAGGGAGGTGAAGCGAAAGAGGAGTAAGAAGGAGAACAGACAAATGTACCGACTAACAAATGAAAAGAGACACAGAGACCAATAAGTGTAAAAAGAAAAACAACAACAACAAGCAAACCAACAACCATATGAAAAAACTAAAACATACAACCATACAAACATACAAGATAACAAACCTCCTAAATGGTGTGGTATTCCCCTATACAAAGATGGGGTCTAAAGAGCAAAAATAAAGTAAAATAGAATAGAATAAAGTCAATAAACTAACAGAACCAAAGGAAGTATGAAAGCATTATTAATAGCAGTAATAAGAGAGAGAAAACAAGATGGGTAAGACAAACAGACAAAGATTAAAAAAAAAATCAAAACAGGGAACCAAGCACACTCTGAGACTTTTCCCTTAAGTCCAATGTCCTTTCAGCTTACCTTCTTGTCAGCAATGGATGAAACTTCCTTTCTTCTACTTCCTTTCTCATAAAACTAGTGTGTCCATCAAACAAGTTAATCTTTGCCAGCCTGAGAAGTAAATAATGAGGTCCCCTTATAGTTCGTTGAACTTCTTTTATTACAGATGTACTTATTAACATGCTTAAAATTCATTTGCATTTCTTGTCTGTGTATGTATAGCTCACTCTTTAATATTAGTCTTTTTAATTGGGTCATGGAATTTTAGTTTATTGACTTGTGGATTCTTTTAATAAAGAAAATCCTTTCTTTTTTGGTAATATGAGTTAAAATAATTTACTCATCAGCAATTTGTGTTTTGATTCTTATGGTGTTTTATTTTGCCATTTTTTTCAAAATGTTATGTAGTAATGTTTACTAATATATTATTCTGTGAACCCTTGACTTGGTGCTCTATAGGAATCTTTTTAAACTCTGAGGTTCTGTTTAAAAAATACATACTTATCTTTATTGAATTTTTGCTCTGGCATTTAAACCATAGAAACATTAGTAATCTGTTCTCTGCTTGGTAATGACAGAGGACTTGTAAAAGATTTTAGTGCTACCTATTTATATTTTCTGTTCTTTATAGCCATAGATTGGAGCTGTATTTCCTTCCCTCTTTGGATTCTGATTTGGGCAAGTGATTTGCTTTGTCTTGTGAAGTTTGAGAAATGCCATGTGTAGCTTACAGGGAAAACTCTGAAAAACCACTGGGTGGTTCAATAGGATCTCCTTTTCATCCAGCAAAAATAATAGTTGTTTTGACAAGTTGGGCCCCAAGAGGGGTGTGAAGGTGGCACTGAGTCACACGGCAGTGAACCTGTGCACAAATTAGAAATTTGCATTGTTTTAGCTATTGGCTTGTTTGTTACCACAGCATTACCTATCTTATCCTGATTGAATATGGTAATTGGTATCTAAAACTGGGGAACTGCATCCCACCCGCAATTAAAGCCACACAAACCATGTAGCACTGGCTTTATAGGTTTGGAGATGGTGGCCATAGACACTGTATCAGGGCCCCTGGGAGCATTATGAAACTATGTCATAGTAATGCTGGAGATAAAACACATTTAATGAAATTTTAGCTCAAGGGAAGAAGACAGTGGTAAAATGAATGTTGCACAATGATTTGCTTATTGGCAAAGAATTGAGAAAATGAGCTGAACTCAAAAAAATAAAAAAGATCAGTTTGCAAACCATGCTGAAAGATAATAGAATCTACAGATTGAAGGACTTGTATGGTTGAAAGTGGCAACTTATTCTCAACCCCCAAAAGTAAAAGCTAAAATTGGGAAATATTTATGGGAACATATTTAGTTTAAATATAAGCACTTGTCAGTGATACTGTGGGCACACTTAACTGTTAAAACTCTGAATTTGTGAAAATTTATCTGTGTAAAGATACAAATAAGGTGTAACAACCAGTAAATCCATTCATTTGAGCAAGTGACTCTGGGAAATGAGATATAGGCACTTTCATTCAATTCCAACAATTTCAAAATATTCTCAGTGCATTCGAGAGAAAAGACATGGATTTGAGAAGATAAAAATCAAGGTGTGTGTTGTCTTACAGAACTGACTGGCATCAACTAGGTAAGAATCTTATTACGCTTTTAAGAGCATTCTATTGCTAAAGAAACCTCAAACCAGTGGAAGGAAAATTAGCAGTTATTAGACTGATTCTTGCTTCTTACCCATCTATGGTTAAGGCACAGACCGAGAACTCAGTTCAGTCTTCAAGAAAGGTATATTCCCAGATGCCAAGATGTGACCTAGAAGACGATGAAAGAGAAAGAATGTCACAGAGAGTAAAACCAGAGAAAGAGGAGAAAAGTCAAGAAGGAAACTCCTCCTAGGCAGTGAAATCAAGACTCAACCAAGGTCCAAGAGCCCCCTCAAATAATCTTCTTTGGTGTTTCAGAGATGCTTCCATACCAGTGTCTGCTGTGTGTCTCCAAGATTCTTTCCAAATAGGAGTGGCTGGGGGGATGGCTTACCATACCTCCATTTCATTATTAAATACTAGATGTATGGGTGCAGAAAACTTCTCTTTCACTTGCTGAAGTGATACATGGACTAAACAGAGCACCCAAGTATCACATCGGGAGCCATTGTAGTGACTGCTGGCATGACCCCGAGCTCCTGGACTTGCAGCTTTCGCCTAGTTGGAAGGTTCTGTAAGCAGTCTCTCTCAGAGAATGACAAGGGTGGTTGTGGGGGGATGGACCAGTAAAGAGTTGAAGTGTCTTTCATCAAGTCTTTGCAGCATTCCCTTTTCCAGGCATATGGAGGGCTGTATTTTCCTACTACACATCTTAAAATGAGTTGTTCTTGTGCAGTTTGATTTGGCTAAAAACTTGTAAACCAAAGTACACATGTCACTTTGTTTAGAAGCTTTAAGAGCCAGTGCATAATGTATCAGCTTATTTTTTTCCCCCTAGTTTTTGGCAATCTTGGAAATGTGGAAGAGGAACCTCTTTCAGCCTGAGCACCCAAATATGGCAGCAAGCAGGACCCTTGTCTATCCCATAATGGACATGAGCATGAAAAAGAAAGTTCATTATTTGTTTGTTTTTCAAGTCACTGATAATTAAGGATTGTTTAATAGTGTAACACCTAAACTACTCTTCACTTGTGTTTTCAGTGATGGCAGAAGAAAATAGGTATACAGTTGCCTTGATACTAATTACTAAATGATTAAAAAACATATTTATCACATGTTATATCACTGAAATATATTATTTCTGAACTTTCTGTTCTATTCCATTAATCTTTGTGTTCTTCATTCAGAGGTAGGATTTTTCTTAAATTACTGTATCTCTATACATTAATATCTAAAAAGTCTGACTCCTTCCTTCATTACACTTTGTTTTCAGAATTTGCCTGATTTTTCTTGCTTTTTTTGTATGAAGTTCAAATTGTTTGTCTTATTTTTAAGAAAGAACCCTATGTGTACTTTTATTTGAATTTATGTTAACTGATGGGTTTACTATCAGTCTTATATTAACTGTCATTGTTGTTTTGCAATTACTACTTGCTAAGTGTGAAATTATAACTATAAGATAGGTTGTTCTGATTTTTTAAAGAAGGCTTATATGGATATAAGATGTTTATAGTGGTTACTACAACTTAATATTTGTGATTACTCAATGAAAAGCATATAGTTTTCCATGAAACACACAGAATTTTCATTCTATAGGAGGCCCAATTTACAACAGAGTATGATGAATAAAGAGATCCTTATTCTAAACTAAATTTCGAAAAGGTATTTACTTCTAGGATTTTTTTTTTTTTTTTTGAGTTGGAGTCTCACTCTGTCACCCAGACTAGAGTGCAGTGGCCGCTCCTGGCCACCGCAGCCTCAACCTGCTGGGCTCCGGCGATCCTTCCGCCTCAGCCTTCCAAGTGGCCGGAATTACAGGCATGCGCTACCACGCCCGGCTGATTTTTTTTTGATTTATTGTAGAGATGAGGTCTCGCTGCCCAGGCGGGTCTCGAACCCACGGGCTCAGGCAATCCACTCACCTCAGCCACTTCTAGGTTTTATGTTCAAGAGATAAGACTGTGGAGCTAGACTGCCTAGGTTCTAAGTTTTGTTACTACCTGTGTAATTTGGGGCAAGTTCCTGAATCTACCAGTGTCTCTATTTTTTCATGAGTAAAAATGTGGCCAATAATAGTATCTACTTTAGTAAATACTTTTAAAAAAAAGAGAAAGAAAGAAAGAAAGATCAAGCTCACCCACATCAGCGCATAGCCTTATACAAATTTAGATCATTAGGAGTAAGAAAAATAAGCATAAAATCTTTCAGAAATGAAAAAAAATACAGATCAAATACAAATGATGAGTCATCAGAATAGCTTTGAGTTTTTTAATCACACTGGAAGCTAGATGCAAATGAAACAATTCCTTAAAAATGCTGAGGGAAAATAATTTCCAAGCTAGAATTGTAAACCTGCACCAAGCATAAACCACATGTGAGAACAGCAATGTCATTATCAGAGATGCAAGGCCTCACATTTTACTCCCAGGTACCCTTTCCCAGGAGGATCTGCTTATCAAAATAAGACCATGAAACAAGAGAAAAACAAGCGTAGGTAAATAAGAGTCTTATTTACCTTAAGGTACTTACTCAGCTTGAAAGTAGGAGAAAAAATCCTCAAATGAAAAGTAAAAGAAAACCAGCTAGCCTATTTCAGAGCAAAGAATTCAGATTAGTGGAGGTCAGGGGCACCAGGAAGGATATTTTTAGGGGGTAGAAGTGGACTTGACAGATTATGTGGAGTGTTTGATTCCATGGAGAAAGCCTTCCAGTTTTGTCTGACATCTTGGAGATCAGTTTGTGATAGTTACAATAAAAACCCCCTTACTCACAAAGTCAAGGCTATTATGAACTTCAAAGAAAAGAAAAAGTTGTACAAGAAAATAAACAATATAATGCTATAATGTGCATCTGAGCTAATGATTAACAGTAAAAATGAATATAGATTTAACAAAAAAATTGTGAACTAAATTCATTGAGAAGTTAGCAAAAAAGTATTTGTGTGTGCATATATGCATATATGCAGGAACAAGATATAAGGTGAAAAATTATCATATTTCATAAACAGGGAGTCAGCAAACTATGCCAAAGATCAAATAATCAAAAAATATTTATGTATAATATATATCTTATTTAGAAAAATAAAAATTATTTTAGGAAAAAATAGTTTAAATTAAAATAGGTGCATCTTAGAGAAAAAAAATTAGACATGGATAGATGAAGTAGAAAACTTCTCTTTTCTTGTTATAAATTTTATTTGACCTTTAAACAAAGTTTATACATTACTTTGATAAAAATTCAAATTAAATTTATAGAACTAAAGTTGAATTAATAATACATTTTTTTTAAAGATTGAAAGGTATGAGAACTTGGAATTGATTATGCAATCAAAGAGATATTTTTGTTGATTGGAAGAGAAGGCAGAGAAGAAAACCTACTGGAGAAAGTAGATTATAAGGAAGAAGAGACAAGTCATCAAATATGTAGATAAGCTGAGTTAAGCAGCACAGAGTATACACAGCGATACACTAAGAACCAGTTATAAAACAAAGTCAGTAGCACAGAGAGATAATTTAAATAGACCAACTTATTAAAAAAAAATCAACATACAAGCCAGCTCTGCCTGTAATCCCTCACTTGGGAAGGCTGAGGTGAGTGGATTGCCTGAGCCCGCGGGTTCAAGACCCGCCTGGGTAACTTGGCGAGACTTCATCTCTATAATAAATCAAAAATTAGCTGGGCATAGTAATGCGTGCCTTAGTTCCAGCTACTTGAAAGGTTGAGGCGGAAGGATCGCCTGAGCCCAGCAGGTTGAGGCTGCGGTGGCCAGGAGTAGCCACTGCACTTCAGTCTGGGCAACAGAATGAGACTCCAACTCAAAAACAAAAAAAATCTACATACAAATTATATGCATATATTTTATCTCATGATAGAAACAAGGCTACATTTTTGTTTGAAAACAATTGAGATTGAATCTATGAAATAAAATTTGAAATTTGAAGATTTGTGAAATGCAAATTTGACTTCTATAATAAGATAATATTTTGTTTGTCATTTAAGAAGATAATTATTTATTAATTTGTACTTGTTTTCTATTGCATAAAATTACTCAGAATCCCAAATAAATTCTATGTGAAAGTAAGTGCAATGCTGGATGTCCATTAAAAATTGGAACATTTTTGGATAATGTGTTTTCCACAATTCTCTTTTAAAACCAATAATTTGCTAAACTGATGCATACAGTCCTCATCAGTGGCCATTAGCACATTAGCACTGTGTTTACTGAACAAGAAAGAGTAATCCTCTATGCGTCTGCTTGGCATTTTATTGCTCACAATGATTACTGATTTTGACGTTGCTATGGTCCTAAGAATAAAAAGTTAAATGAGTAGATTATTATATCAGTCCCTACACATTGATATAGATACAATTGTAAAAGTTGACCATTTATAAATGATGATACTTTAAGAACTTATAGTATCATATATACTTAAAATATATTTAATTTTTATGCTTACAAATATATGCATAATAGATATGATATACTATCCCACTAATTTAATTTCTCCTAAGCATACTTATTTGCACAAAGTTGAATTATTGCTTCTTTCTTATTTTAGTAAGATAATTCCTACTTGAAAAGAATAGCAAATGAACTGGCTGAAACCGATATGTAGAGAGAAAGACAAGGACAGGTGTATTAGCTGTGGTAAAACTGCTTCAACCCAATGTCACGGAATAGTTGAAGAAAAACAGATGAAGAATGCAAACAGTGAAATAATCCAGATATAACCTATGAAAGTCAATTAGTACATGACCAAAAGGGGAAAGAAAGATATATTCAAAATTCCTATATACTTTACCATACAGAATATGGAAAATTGCTACAGCATGTCTGTAAACAATGGTCCTAAACAATGCAAAATGACTGGCTTTTGGAATATACTAGTCAACTCAAAACAATAAAACCTAAACAATTAATCAACCACATTAATTATTACCTGAAAAACAACATAAGGTATATTTGAATGGAAGATATATATTTTCCACCAGGGAAACAAAACACCAGGAAAGAGCAAATTGCTTACTCACATCAGTCCTCTAAACAACAATCCTCTATGTGTCTCCTATCCTCACAAGCTACTCAACTGAATTTATTTAAAGGGTTCATTTATGGAGGAATTTTAGTTTCTATTCATGACAAAAGGAGAAAAGGAAATATGAATTCAGATTTTTTTTAATCAATATTTTTTATTATGATATTGTGGGGTACAGTTAAGGGTTAGGTATACAAATATGCCTCATTCAGACACCCTTGTTGATAAGAGGTGTCTCCCCATCCCCAGACAGATATTTACTACCATTAATCCCATCTCCCTCCCCCCCCCCATAGTTTCCCACCACTGTTAGTCATTTTCTTATAGTATTATGTTGGATGTTCAAGGTCCACTATATGAGTGAGAACATGTGATACTCAGATCTTTGTTTCTGTGAGAGGTAACTCAGTATTATAGACTCTAGTTCCATCCAGATTGCTGCAAAATTCCTGATTTTGTTCTTTTTTATAGCTGCATAGTAGTCCATCGTGTATATGTACCACAATTTTTAATCCAGTCTTCTTTTGGTGGGCAGCATGGTTGCTTCCAGGTTCTTGCTATGGTGAACAATGCTGCGATAAACATACGTGTACAGGTATCTCTTCTATCGAGTGACTTAAGTTCTTCATTATATTCCCAGTAGGGGGATTGCGGGTTATATGGGAGGTCAATATTTAGAGCTTTTAGGAATCGCCATACTGTTTTCCACAGAGGTTGCACTAGTTTGCACTCCCACCAACAGTGTAGAAATGTTCTCTTTTTGCCACACCCTCACCAGCAACTGTTATTTTTTGAGTTATTGATAATTGCCATTCTGACTGGAGTTAGGTGGTATCTCAGTGTGGTTTTGATTTGCATCTCCCTGATGATTAGTGAGGTTGAACATTTCTTCATGTGTCTGTTGGCTCCTCGAATGTCTTCCTTTGAAAAGTGTCTGTTCATATCTTTTGCCAATTTTATAATGGGGTTGTTTGTTTTTTTCTTTTCGGCACATTTGAGTTCCTTGCTGATCCAAGATGTTAGGCCTTTGTCAGACTTGGAGTTGGCAAATACTTTTTCCCAGTCTGTAGGCTGTCTCCCTGC
>NW_007238631.1:0-833 GCF_000164805.1 Carlito syrichta
GGGCAACATGGTGAGACCTTGTCTCTACAAAAAAAAAAAAAAAAAATTAGCTGTGTGTGGTAGCACATACCAGTAGTTCTGGCTATTTGGAAGGCTGAGGCGAAAGGATCGCCTGAGCCCAGCAAGTCGTGGCTGCGATGGCTGGGAATGTGCCACTGTACTGCATCCTGAGTGACAGAGTGAGACTCCAACTCAAAAAATGTAAAAATGAAATTAAAGGCATATTTTCAACATGTTGACGTGACATGTCCAGATAATCTCACCTGAAAAGTAATGTCGAAGAAGGAGGAGGAGAAAGAGGCAAAAATGGCTTCTTCCCAGGTAAATATGTCCCAGGCCAGGTTCTGTGTCTCTCTTCCTACTGAAATGTCATGATTTAGAGCATGCAAATCTCAACTGCTGCTTGTGATTGTCCTGCTTTGTGAGTTTAACTCATTTTGATTCTTCTTGTGATATTCAAGTGCTCTGGAAAATTCTTTTTTCCTACATGCCTCTGCTTTCTCTTTGTTTCTTCTTTCAGGCTTTATAGTTGCTGTGTACATGTCTCACCATGAATCTATGACCTGCATTATGAAATATGTTCCCTTGTGGTTGCAGAACATGGAAAAACACGGATAAACAAGATTACCATTGGAGATGGGATATATCCTCAGAGTCTAGTGAAGAATGGAAACAAGTACTATTAAGGTTCCATCTGGATGCTCCATCCACTCCATGCAGAACAGAAATAATAAAATGCACATTTATGCAGGGTAGCAGTTACTGCCCCGAATAACTCAGGAAGTTTGGAATAAAAAATAATGAGAAGAGTCTTGATCTCTAGGATCCTAACA
>NW_007238632.1:0-984 GCF_000164805.1 Carlito syrichta
TTTTTTGGTGTGAATGTTTGTGTTTCCTCAAAATTCATTGTATTAAAATTAATCCCCAGTGCTATAGTATTAGGAGGTTGGGCCTTTCAGCACCGTCATAAATGACATTAGTGCCTTTATAAAAAGAGGTCCAAGGGAGGAAATCTCCCTCTACATACAATGTTATGATTTTTGGTTTTTACTTTCATATATATATATATATATATATTTTTTTTTTTTTTTTTTTTTTTTTTGAGTTGGAGTCTCACTCTGTCACCCAGACTGGAGGGCAGTGGCCGCTCCTGGCCACCGCAGCCTCGACCTGCTGGACTCTGGCGATTCTTCTGCCTCAGCCTTCCAGGTAGCCGGAATTACAGGCATGCGCTACCACACCCGGCTGATTTTTTTTGATTTATTGTAGAGACGGGGTCTCGCTGCCCAGGCGGGTCTCGAACCCGCGGGCTCAGGCAATCCACTCACCTCAGCGTCCCAAAGGCGCGGGATTACAGGCTGAGCCACCGAGCCCGGCTCATATATATATTTTTAAACTTAGGGGAAAAAATAATCCAATATATAGTCTCTCAAATCCTGACCAATTCTCTTGCCTTTCCATCATTGCTGCCATACTACATTTTCCTCTGGCATATTTGTTTGCAGCCTGAAGAACGTTCTTGCTCACCCTCCCACTTGGTATTCCCCTTTTATCTACAGAGAATGTGTTCCAAACCCTCAGCAAATGCCTGAAACTTCAGGTAGTACTATATTCTTTGACAGTTTGAGGTGCAACAGCAAAGCTAGCACAAAATTCTTTTTCCATCTCCACAATTTCACAGATACAGGGCTTGTTCTTACTTACTCTAGGTCTATGCAAGCTCAGCCTACCATTGTTTTCCCCTTGGTAGATCATAACTTTTATTTTTTCACTTAAAGGAAGCACTTCACGGTTCCTCTTTGGCATATCTGAATTGCCAGCATCACTCTCCTTACACTCTGGGGCCAGTACAA
>NW_007238633.1:0-663 GCF_000164805.1 Carlito syrichta
TTTTGTAACTCTAATTCAAGAAGAATTAATTTGAAAGTTTTTCTAGAATTTGTAAATTGACTAAAGTTGAATCCATTATTTAAACTTGTATTTACATGTTTTTGTATTTCAAAAGTCTGAAAGAGAATTGCCAATAACATTGTAGTGAAGAATCACAGAATTTTAGAAAAATGACTCTAGAAATTATGTGGTTCATATTCTTACTTTTACAGTCAATGGCACTAAAGCCTGAAAGGGAATAAAAATGTCCAATAAAAATGTTGGCTCCAATGAATTAGTAGAAAAACTAGAGGAGAAAGGTGGGTGTGTTGTTTCCTAGACTATAGTGAATGTTATTTTTGCTCCACCCTGTTTCCTTCTATTGTGAGTAGAACTATCTCATCTCAAAAGAAATGTTCAAAATCCTAACTCCCATTAGCCACAAATCGAGTCTTTGCGATGGAATAAAGTTAAGATGAGGTCATACTGGACTACCACAAAGGACCCTAATCCAATGACTGGTGTCCTTAGAAGAAGAGGAAGATTTGCGTATAGAGACATGCACAGGGGAGGGCAGATGTGAAGGCGCAGGCAGACACTTAGGGAGAAGACCATGCAAAGACACAGAAACTGGAATGATATGCCTCCCAGCCAAGAAGCATCTATGACTGCTGGCAACTACCA
>NW_007238634.1:0-855 GCF_000164805.1 Carlito syrichta
TTCCTTCTGAAAACAAACCTAAAGAACATAGGATACAAGTGGAAACTTTGAAAGGCATATACATTCGGCTCACCTGTTCTCACCTGGGAACCCTGCAGATGCCCCGTGATTAATGAATCTGAGGCCAATGAGTGAGAGTCGTGACTTTAGTCTGGAAGTTGTTGGTGTCAGGGGCTTCAGAGCGCTCTACAATTTTTGAATTTTTCTGTTTTATTTTCTTTTGATTTCCATAAGCTTTACTCCTTAGATAAAGTTTGTCATTGGACAAAATAATTTTTAATCTAGGGTAATTATACTGGTGAGGAGTAAAGTGTGGGTCAGAGGAGTGCTACATGTTCTTCCAATTGAATCTGAAGGATTTAGTGGTCCTTTTCCTCTAGGCTGTGATCGTACAAGGGTTTCCAAAGGTAAAGCAGATTTCATCCCTACCTTTACTCCCCTTCCTGGCCGTAGCATCTCCAGATTATTCTACTAAATCTTACCCCAATTGTGCACATAATTGTATCTTTTTTATGGCACAGTAGCGTTGGGAGGAAACAACTTGCAATGAAATAATTTTTCTTCCCACACATAGGATACAATTTTTGGAAAGCCGTTACCTTGTAGGTTCTGTCTAAAGAATATTCTGAATATATTTCATAAACCTCAGATATACTAATCGCAAACACATGAAGAAAATATATGTATTGACTCCTTTAGAACCAGTGGCTTTTTTGTGGGAAAGTCCAGAAGAGTGTGGCATGTGGGGTCCTAGGAGCTCTCACCTCAAATTTGTCCACAGTTGTCCTCTGCACCATCATAGTGACAGAACTGTCAAGTTCCTTGACATAAGTAAATGCATGTCCAGGAAAAGCC
>NW_007238635.1:0-761 GCF_000164805.1 Carlito syrichta
CCCATGGGGAGCGCCAGTCGCCAGGGAGTGTCTCCACTGGGGTGCCCACATCTCTGCCCACCTCGTTCCCCAGGGTGGACCCACACACTCCTCCAAGAAAGCCACCTCGGGGAAAGGCAGGGCATGAATCTCAAACTTTCAGGGGTCGGAGAAGCCCAGGCGACTCACGCCTGTCTACTTGGCACTCAGGGAGGCTGAGATGGAAAGATGCCTGGAGCCTGGGAGCTCGAGATCAGTCTCGACACTATCGCAATTCCCCACCTTGACCCCAAGCATCCCCAGAGAACCATTGGTGAGGGCAGGTATTGGCAGGAGAATCGCCTCTGGCCCAGAGTTAAAGTCCAGGCAGGAAGACCAGGATGTCGACCAAATTGAAAGCATGTGATCACAGCAGTTTGGGATGACTGAGGAGATGCCCAGATTCGGGAGGTTTGAGAGCAATCTGCTCAACCTAGTGAGGAAAGAAAAGAAAGAAAGAAAGAAAGAAAGAAAGAAAGAAAGAAAGAAAGAAAGAAAGAAAGAAAGAAAGAAAGAAGGAAAGAAAGAAAGAAAGAACAGAAAGAAATAAATAAAGAAAGAAAGCCATTCTTCTGTAAACTTTCTCCCCTCAGTCCTTCCCCCCACCCTGCCCACAGATGAGGGTTCCCCCAAGCTTGGCACCTTCCATCCCAAACCTCCCCCAATGGCTGCCTCCATTTTGGTGTGGGAGTTCGCGAGGTTCCCTGGCTGGGTTCCTTGTGGCTCTCCTCTCCGAGGTGAGA
>NW_007238636.1:0-361 GCF_000164805.1 Carlito syrichta
CCAAGTGTCTGAGAACACAGAAATGGGCCACCACACCAGCTAATTTTTCTGACTTATTGTCGTGTTGAGGTCTTGCCATGCCACCCAGGCTGGTCTCTAACCCTGGGCTTAGGCAGTCCTCTTGCCTCTGCCTCTCAAAGTGCTGGGCTTGTAAGCGTGAGCCACTGCACCATTTCTAGACTGGTTTTATCTTCTCTAAGAATCTTTGGGATGTGGGGTATGAGAGGTGGACAGTGAGGAGAAAGAAGAATGGGGTGCCAGGCAGAGAGATGGGAGAGTGTGAGGGCCCAAATCACAATTCATTAGAAGATGAGTGCATTAAGGGAAGGGAGGAGCCCCAGACCCACCTCAGAAAGAGGTA
>NW_007238637.1:0-822 GCF_000164805.1 Carlito syrichta
CCACTTCTTTCCATTCTATTCCACTCCATTCTATTCCTTTCCATTCAATGCCCTACCATTTCTCTCCAATCCACTCCATTACATTCCTCTACATTCCACTCCATTTCATTCCATTCCCCTCAAATGCATTCCTCTCCATTCCATTCCACTCCATTCCATTCCACTCCTTTCCATTCCTTTCCAAACATCTCCATTCCATGCTATTTCATAATATTCAATTTAATTCGATTCGATTCCAATCCATTCTATTCAATTCCATTCCTCTCCATCCAATCCATATTATTCCATTCCATTATACTCCACTCCATTCCATTCCATTCCTCTCCATTACACTCCATGCCTCTCCGTTATACTGCATTAGGAATAGAATCCATTCTATTCCTCCCCATTCCATTCATTTCAACTCCTTTCCATTCCACCTCACTCTATTCTACTACATTCCTCTCCATTCCATTCTTTTTCATTTCATTCCATTTCTTTCCATTCCATTCCACTCCTCTCCTTTCCATTTCATTCCATTCATTCTTCTCCAATACTTTCCCTTCCATTCTTCTCCATTCTTCCACATTCCATTCCATTCCATTCCTCTCCATTCCATTCCATTCCATTCCATTGCCTTCCACTGCATTCCATCTGATTCTCTCTATTTCATTCCATTCCTCTCAATAACAAACCATTCCAATCCATTCCATTCCATTCCAGTCTACTCCATTCCTTTCCTCTTCATTCAATTCCTCTCCTTTCCGTTACTCTCTATAACACTCCATTCCATTATATTCCATATATCTACTCTCCATTCCTCTACATTCCCCTCCATTCCAT
>NW_007238638.1:0-436 GCF_000164805.1 Carlito syrichta
GCAATGGAACGGAGAGGAATGGAATGGCATGGTATTGAATGGACTGGAGAGGAATGGAGAAGAATGTTATGAAGAGGAATGGATTATAAGGGAACGGAATAGAATGAAGTGGAATGGAATGGTGAGCAATGGAATGTAAGGTAATGGAAAGGAGAGGAAAGGAATAGAATGGAATGGAAAGGAATGGAATGGAATGGAGAAGAAAGGAAGAGAAAAGAATGGAGTGGAATAAAGAGGAAAGGAATGGAAATGAGTGGAATGGAATGAAATGAAAAGGACAGTAATGGAGTGGAATGGAATGGATTGACATGGAGAGGAATGGAATGAAAAGGAATGGAATGGAATGGAATCGAGAAGGATGGAGAGGAATGGAATGGAGAGGAATGGAGAGGACTGGAATGGAATGGTGTGGAATGGAATGGAAGGGAAGGAGAGG
>NW_007238639.1:0-669 GCF_000164805.1 Carlito syrichta
GTTGGCTAGCCAACTGACTTAATGAGGTGACTTATCTAGGTAGCCAACTCGTTAGCCAGCTGACATAACTTGTTTATTAACAAGCTAGGCCACTTACCTGACCAGCCTGCTAACCAGCAGGCTTATCTTGCCAGCAGCCTCGCAAGCCAGCCAGCTATCTAGCTGACTTAACTAACTGACTTAACTAGATAGACATCTGGCTAGTCAGGCAGCTTAACTAGTGGACACCGAGCTAGTCATCCGGCTTAACTAGCTAGAAAACTAGCTAGCCAGTGAGCAATCCAGCTCAATTAACTCACTGACTTAACTAACTAAAAGCCGGCTAGCCACCAGTCTTTATTAGCTAGCTATCTACATAATCAGGTGGCCAGCAAGCTGACTTAACTAGCTGACATAACCAACTAGCCAGCAGGCTAGCCAGCTGACTTAACCAGCTAGATACCTAGCTAACCAGATGGCTAGTCACTTGAATTAACTATCTGACTTAACCAGCTATCCTGCTGGCTAGCCAGCTGACTCAACAACGTGACTTAACTCATTAGCCAGCTGGCAAGCCAGCGGACTTAATTAGCTGACATCAGTAGATAGTTGCCTATATATCCCGCTGGCTTGCCAGCTGACTTAACTACCTAGCTACCTAGCTATCCAGCTGACTAACAACCTGACTTA
>NW_007238640.1:0-7979 GCF_000164805.1 Carlito syrichta
ACTACCTAGCTACCTAGCTATCCAGCTGACTAACAACCTGACTTAACTAAGTGACATAACTAGCAAGCCAGGTGGCTAGTCAGCTGACTAAACTAGTTGGGTGCACAGCTAGGCAGCTGGCTAGTCAGCTGACTAAACTAGCTGACTTAACTAGCTAGCCATCTGATTTATCTAGCAGACTAAACTAGCTAGCTACCAAGATAGCAAGTTGACTTTACTACTATCAAGCTAGCTGGCTGACAACTAGCTGACTTATATAGCTAGCTAGTTGATAGAACAAGATGACATAACTAGCTAAATTGCTATTAAGCTAACTTAACTAGTTGAAATAACTAGCTACCCATCCCTCTAGCCATCTGAGTTAACGAGCTTTTTAACTAGCTAGCGAGCTGGATAGTCAACTGACTTAAATAGGTAACATAACTAGCTAGCCAGATGGCTAGCCAGCTGATACAACAACATAAATACCATGATAGGCAGCTGGCTAGCCAACTGACTTAACTAACTGACTTAACTAGCTAGTCAACTGACACAACTAGCTGACTTAACTATATTGCTACCTATCTAGCCTGCTGATTTAACTAGTTGACTTAACTAGCTAGAAACCTAGCTAGCCAGCTGGCTGGCCAGCAGACTTAACTAGCTGATTTAAACAGCTAGCCAGCTGGCTACACAGCTGGCTTAACTAACTGACTTAACTGGCTAGACAGCTGGCTGGCCAACTGAGCCAACTAGCTGACATAACCAGCTAACCAGCTGGCTAGCCAACTGACTAAACTAGCTAGCTACCTAGCTAGCCAGCTGGGAAGCCAGCTGTATTAATTACATGACTTAACCAATCAGCCAAGTGGCTAAACAACTGACTTAACTAGCTTGCTACCTAGCTAGCCAACTGGCTAGCCTACTGGCTGAACTACTTGACTCAACCTGCTAGCCAGCTAGGTAGCCAGCTGACTCAACTAACTGACATAACTAGTTAGCCAGTTGTCAAGACTGCTGATGTAACTAGCTCTCTACCTAGATAGCTACCTGGCTAGTCAGCTGACTTAATTTGCTGACTTAATTAGCTAGAATGCTGGCTAGCCAACTGACATAACTATCAAGCTAACTAGTTAGCCAGCTTTTAGTCAGCTGACTTAACTAGCTGACATAAACAGCTGGCCTGCTTGCTAGTCAGCTGAATTAACCAGGTTGATATATAGTTAGCCAGATGGCTAGCAAGCTGAATTAACAAGTCAACTTAACTAAATAGGCAGCTGGCTAGCCTGCTGACATAAGTAACCAACTACCTAGCTAGCCAGCTGGGTAGCCAGCTGATTTAACTAGGTGATTTAACTATATAGCCTGCGAGACAGTTGATTTAACTACCTAGCTATCTAACTAGCCAACTGTCCAGCTAGCTGACTTAACTAGGTGACTTAACTAGCTAGCCAGCTTGCTAGCTGGTTGACCTAAGTGCCTAGGTACCTAACTAGCCAGCTGGATAACCAGCTGACTTAACTAGCTAGCTACCTACATAGCCTGCAGGCTTGCCAGCTGACTTAACTACTTAGTTACTTAGCTAACCAGCTGGCTATTGAGCTAAATTAACTAGGTTATTTAACTAACTAGTTACCTGGCTAGCCAGCTGACTTAACTAGGTAGTTACCCAGCTAGGAAGCTGGCTCGCCAGCTGACTTAACTCACTGACTTAAATAGCTAGCAAGCTTACTTAACTAGCTGACTTAACCAGCTAGATACCAAGCTAGTCAGCTGGCATAACTAGCTAGCTTAACTAGCTAGTTACCTAGCTAGCTATCTAGCTAGCCACCTAACTTAACTAGCTGTCATAACCAGCGAGCTAACTGATATAACTAGCTGTCTTATGTAGCTTGCTTCCTAGTTAGTCAGCTGATTTAACTAACTGATATAACTAGCTAGCCAGATGGCTACCCACGTGACTTATTTAGCCTTTTATGTAGCTAACCAACCGGATAGCTAACTGACTTTATGAGTTGACGTAACTAGCTAGGCAGCTGGTTGCCAACTGACTTAACCAGCTGACTTAACCAGCTAATCAGCTGTCTAGTCAGCTGAATTAACTCTCTGGCTATCTATCTAGCTAGCTGTCTAGTCATCTGACTTACCTAGCTGGCAAACTAGCAAGCTGGCTAGCTAGCTGACTTAACTAGCTAGCTACCCACCTAGCCATCAGGCTAGCCAGCTGACTTTACTAGGTGAATTAAACAGCTAGCCTGCTTGCTAGCAAGCTGACTTACTTAGCTACCTACCTGTCTAGTCAGCTGGCTAGAGAGCTGGCTAAACTGTCTTAACCAGCAAGCCAGTTGATTATCCAGCTGACAACTCCCTAACGTCACTAGCTAGCCATTAAGCTATCTTGCTGACTTAACTAGCTAGATACCTACCTTGCCATTTTGCTAGTCTGTTCTCTTAACTAGCTGAATTAACCAGCCATCCAGCTGGCTAACCAACTGACTAAACTAGCTTGCTAACTAGCAAGCCAGCTGACTTAACTAGCTGCCTTAACCAGCTCGTTTCCTAGCCAGTCAGCTAGCATAAATAGTTAGCTAACTAGTTAGAGACTTAGCTTCACAGCTAACTTAAATACTTAGCTACTGGCTAGCAATCTGTCTCAAATAGCTGCCTAGCTAGCTAACTGACTTAACCAGTTAGCTAACTATTTAGCTTACTCGTTATCTAACGTGCTAGCTAGGTGACTTAATTATCTGACTTAACTCATTATTGAACATGCTTCCTAGCTGACACAACCAGCTGACTTAACTCGTTAGCTAACTAGCTGGATAGCTGACTAATCCAGCTGACTTAACTCGTTAGCTAACTAGCTAGCTAGCCTACTCAACGAGCTGACTTAACCCGTTTGCTAACTAGCTAGCTAGCTGACTCAACCAGCTGACTTAACTCGTTAGTTACCTAGCTAACTACCTGACTCATCTTCCTGACAACCCATTAGCTCACTAGCTAGCTAGCTGTCTTAACCAGCTGACTAAATTAGAAAGCTGACTTAACTAACTGACTTAGCTAGCTGACTTAACTACTTAGCAGGCTGACTTAACTGGCTGACTTTACTAGTTAGCTAGCTGAAATAACTACCTGAATTAAATAGTTAGTTAACTATTTAACTAGCTGAATAAGTAGCTGACTTATCTAATTACCTAAGTAGTTAGGTAGCAGACTTAAGTAGCTTACTTAAATAGTTAGCTAACTAATGAGCTAGTTGACTTAGCTAACTGACTTAGCTAGCTAGCTGGTTAGCTAGCTTACTTAGCTAACTGATTTAACTAGTTGGCTAATGAGATAGCTATCTGATTTAATGAGTCAGGTAACCAGTCAGCTAACTGTTTTAACTAGTTGATAAATGAGTTATCTAGCTGACTTAAATAGATGAATAACGAGTTAGCTAGGTTACTTAACATTTTGATTGACAAGTCGCCTGACTAGTTACCTGGCTTAACACATTAGTTGACTATTCTGCTAACTTATTACCTGGCCTAACAAGGTGGCCCACTAGTCGGTCGACTATTTATCTGGGTCAATGAGTTGACTGATGAGGTGGACCACTATTTAGCACAATTAACTAGTTGGCTGGCTGGTTTACTGACCTAACTAGTCGGCCGACTATTTGGCTGACTGGTTGGCTGGCCTAACTATTGGCCATTTAGTTAGCAGAGCTAACTTCTCAGCTGTCATGTTGGCCTACTAGTCGGCTGATTGGTTAGGTGAAAAATATCTAGTTGGCCAGCTACTTGGCCGACCACTTAGCTGATTTAACCAGTCTGCCGGCAAGTTAGCTGACTGGTCAGCTGAATTAACTAGTCTGCTGGCGAGTGACCTGATTGTTCAGCTGACAACTATTCGGCTTGCGAGTGAGCTGACTGGTCAGCTGACTTTAGTTGGCTGGCTAGTGAGCCAAATGGTCAGAAGACTTAACTATTCAACCAGTGATTGAGCCGACCGGTAAGTCGACTTAACTAGTCAGCTGTCAAGTGAGTCAATGGGTGAACTGTCTTAACTAGCCAGCCAGCGAGCTAACCAACCAGTGAGCTGAATTAACAAGTTGGCTGGTGAGCAAGTGGACTAGTTAGCTGACGTGTTGGCCTGCGAGTGAGCCGACAAGTAATTGACATATTGACAGGTGAGCGAGCTGACTAATTTGCTGACCGGTTGGCAGGCGAGCGAGCCGACTAGTTAGCTGACCTGATGGAAAGCAAGCAAGCCCACTAGTTAGCTGATCAGCTGATTGAGTGGCTAGCCGATAAGTTAGCTAAGTAACTAGCTGATTTGCTAGCTGACAAAACTAGCAAGCTGACTAGCTAGCTAGCTATCCAGCTGACATAATTAGCTTGCAATCAAGCTATCTAGCTGTCTAGCTAGCTGACTTAACTGGCTAGCTAATTGGCTAGTTAGCTGACTAGCTGACTTAAATATCTAGCTGACAATCTAGCAGATAGCTTGCTGACTGAACTGGCTAGCTGAGTAGCAACTTGACTAGCAAGCTGACTTAACTAGCTAGCTGAATAGTTAGTTTACTTGCAAGCTGACTTAACTAGGTAACTGGCTACCTAACTGACTTTACTCACAGACTAGCTAGCTGGCTGTCTAGCCAGCTGACATAACTAGCTAGCTACTGGGTTGGTTAGATGGCTAGTCAACTGACTTACGTAGCTAGCTATCTGGCTGAGTAGCTGGCTAGGCAGTCAGCTATCTAGTTAGTGGTCTGGCCAGCAGGATAGCCAGCTGGCTTAAATAGCCAGGCAGCTGACTGGACAGTTGGATAGCCCACCAGCTTAACTAGCTACTCACTCTGGTCATCAATCAGCTAGCCAGCAGGTTGAACTAGCTGGCCACCTAGCTGACCAGCCTGCTAACCAGCCGAATTCACTCGCCAGTGACCTAGCTAGCCAGTTGGCTAACCAGCTAACTTGACTAGCTGACTTTAGTAGATAGCCATCTGACTAGACAGCTGGCTTAACTAGATAGCCACCTAGTTAGCCAGTTGGTTGGCCAGGTGACTTAACACGCTGACTTAACTAGCTAGACAGCCAGCTAGACAGCTGACTTAATTAGCTGGCAACCTACCTTGCAAGGTGGCTAGCCAGCTCACTTAACTAGCTGACTTAACCAGCTAGCCAGTTGAGTTAACTATGCAGGTACCTAGCTAGCCAGTTGGCTAGTCAATTGAATTAACTAGCTGTCTTAACCAGCTATCCAGCTGGCTAGGCACCTGACAACTACCTGATTTAACTAGTTAGCCAGCTGGTTACCCAGTTTGCTTAACTAGCTGAGATCCTTAGCTAGCCAGGTGGCTAATCAGCTGATATAAATAGCTAGCAACCTATGTATCCCACTGGATTGCCAGCTGACTTAAAAACCTAGCTACCTAGATAACCAGCTGGCTAGCCAGCTGACTTAAATAGCTAGCTACTCAGTAGGCAGCTGACTAGCCAGCTGACATAGCAAGCTGATTAACTAGCTAACCAGTTTACTTAACTAGCAGACTTAACTATTTAGTTTCCTAAATAGCCAGCTGACTTAACTATCTGAAATAATTCACTAGCTACCTAGCTAGCTATTTAGCTAGCTATCCGACTTAAATAGCTGACTTAACTATCTAGCCAGCTTACATAAATATCTGAATTAACTAGCTAGCTACCTAGCTAGCCAGCTGACTTAACTAGCGGAAATATCTAGCTAACCACCTGTCTAGCCATCTGAATCGACCAGCTTTTTTACTAGCAAGGGAACAGGCTAGCCAACTGACTTAACGAGGTGACTAAACTAGCTAGGATTTGGTAAGCAGGCTGAATTAAATACTTGATAAATAAGCTAGGCAGTTGGCCAGCTGGTGTCTAAACTAGCTGACTTAAGTTGTTATACAGCTGGCTAGCCAGCTGACTAAACAAAACTAAATTAGCTCTCTTCCTCTCCAGTCACGTGGATAGCCAGGTGACTTAACTAGCTCACTTAATTAGTTAGCCATCTGGCCAGCCAACTGTCTTAACTATGTCACTACCTAGTTAGCCAGCTGACTAGCCAGCTGAGCCAACTAGCTCTCCCAACTAGTTGACCTGATTTCTAGCCAGTTAAATAAAGTAGCTTGCTACATGCCTCTCCAATTGTCTATCCAACTGAATTAACGAGGTGACTTATCTAGCTAGCCATCTGCCTAGCCAGCTGTCTTACATAGCAAGTTACCTAGCTAGCCAGCAAGCTTGTCAGCTGACTTATCTAGGTGACTATCTAGTCAGATGACTATACAATTGACATAAGTAGCTACCAACCTAGATAAATGATGTCAAGCTGTCTAGCAGGCTGACTTAACAAGCTGACAACTAGCTAGTCACCTGGTTAGCCAACTGACATAATTACATAACTATGTAGCTGGCCATCAGGCTAGACAGCTGACTAAACTAGCTGAGTTAATGAAGTAGCCAGCTGGCTAGCCAGCAGAATTAACTAGCTAGCTACCTAGACAGACTGCTGGATAGCAAGCTGACTTAACTAGCTGATATAACTAGATGAATGATTGCTATCCAGCTGACTTAACTAGCTACCTATATAGCTAGCCCACTGTCTTGCCAGTGGGCTTAACTACCTAACTACATAGCTAACCTTGTGGACAGCGAGCTGACTTAACTAGGTGACTTAACTAGCTAGCCAGCTTACCTAAATAGCTGACTCAAATAGCTAGCTTACCTACCTAGTCAGCTGACTTAACTAGCTGCTTTAACTAGCTAGCTCCCTAGTTAGATATCATGTATGTAGCTGGCAATCTAGCTGACTTAACTAGCTAACTAGCTGATATATCTACTTGACTTAACTAGCTAGCTACCTAGCTAGCCAGCTGCCTTAACTAGCTGAAATAACTAGCGAGCCAGTTGTCTATGCATCTGACGTAATTAGTTTTTTAATAGCTAACAGCTGGCTAGACAACTGACTTAATGAACTGACTTAACGAGCTAGCCAGCTGCCTAGCCAGCTTTCTAGCCAGCTGCCTTAATTGCCTAGCTACCTAGCTAGCCAGCAGCCTAGCCAGCTGACTTAACTAGCTGACTAAACGGAGTAGCCAGTTGGTTAACCACCAGACTTAACTAGCTAGTTATCTAGCTATACAACTGGATAGCCAGGTGACTTAACTAGGTGACATAACAAGATAGCCTCATGACTAGCAGCTCACATAACTAGCTACCTACCTACATACCTCGCTGGTTTGCCAGCTGAGCTATCTACCTAAGTACCTAGCTAACATGCTGCCCAGCGAGCTGACTTAACTGTGTGACTAAACTAGCTAGCCAGCTGGCTAGCCAGCTGATTTAATTAGCTACCCACCATGCTTTGCAGCAGGCTAGACAGCTGACTTAACTAAATGACTTAATTAGCTAACTACTTAGCTGGCCAGATGACTTAACTGACTGACTTAACTAGCTATCTACCAAGCTAGCCAGCTGGTTGGGCAGCTGACTTAACTAGTTTACTTATCCTGCTAGTCAGCAGGCCGGCCAGCTGACTGAACTAACTGACTTATGTAGCTAGAGTGCTGGCTGGCCAGCTGAATTAACTAGCTGACTTAACCAGCTAGGCAGCTGGCTAGTCAGCTGACTTAAATAGCTACCTACCTAGCTAGCTAACTAGGAAGCCAATTGAATTAACTAGCTGACTTAAATTTCTAGCCAGCTGTCTAGGTAGCTGATGTAACTAGCTTGCTACCTAGATAGCCAGCTGTGAAACCAGTGGAATTAACTAGTTGACAACCTGCTGGCCACCAGGTTAGCCAGCTGGCTATACAACTGACTTAACTAGGTGACTTAGCTAGCTAGCCAGTGGTCTAGACTGCTGACATAACTATCTAGCTACCAAGCTAGCCAGTTGTATAGCCTGCTGGCTTAAATAGGTGACTTACTAGCTATCCAGCTTGCTCGCGGGTGACTTAAGCTGCCTAGGTACCTAGCTATCCAGCTGTA
>NW_007238641.1:0-713 GCF_000164805.1 Carlito syrichta
ACTTATGTAGCTAGAGTGCTGGCTGGCCAGCTGAATTAACTAGCTGACTTAACCAGCTAGGCAGCTGGCTAGTCAGCTGACTTAAATAGCTACCTACCTAGCGAGTTAACTAGGAAGCCAATTGAATTAACTAGCTGACTTAGATTTCTAGCCAGCTGTCTAGGTAGCTGACGTAACTAGCTTACTACCTAGATAGCCAGCTGTGAAACCAGCGGAAATAACTAGTTGACTTAACCTGCTGGCCACCAGGTTAGCCAGCTGGCTATACAATTGACTTAACTAGGTGACTTAACTAGCTAGCCTGTGGTCTAGGCTGCTGACATAAGTATCTAGCTACCAAGCTAGCCAGTTGTATAGCCTGCTTGCTTAAATAGGTGACTTAACTAGCTATCCAGTTTGCTCACAGGCTGACAACTGCCTAGGTACCTAGCTATCCAGCTGTATAGCTAGCTGACTTAACTCACTAGCTACATAGCTAACCAGCTGTCTATTGAGCTGACTTAACAGGTTACGTAACTAGCTACATAAATGGCTTGCCAGCTGACTTAACTAGCTAGCTACCCAACTAGGCAGTTGGCTAGCCAGCTGACTTAACTTGCTGAATTAACTAGCTAGCAAGCAAGCTAATTTAACCAGCTGACTTAACCAGCTAGATACCTAGCTCTCCAGCTGGCTTAAATAGCTGACTTAACAAGCTACCTAGCCTACATAAC
>NW_007238642.1:0-448 GCF_000164805.1 Carlito syrichta
AGAAAACAGCCTCAGAGAGGGGAGAGGAAAGGGCACTTTCCCACCTGTCATTTGCTGGAGAATTTAAAGGTGACCACTGCACATCTCTCCCATGCCTTCGGCCATGCAACCCAGAAGACCTGCCTCTACCATCTACACTTGTATTTCACAGTTAAGATGCGTGTGAGCTCCCGGTACAGACGGACCAAGCTAGGGTGGCTGTCGGGCACAGAGCATTCAAGAGGGTCCGGCATCACCACAGCCAGCCCAGGTTCCGGTCACCCTGTCTACCTCCTTACGGCAGAGGGAGGGCTCTTCCTCTCCTGATCTCTCCATCGTACCCCTCCATGGACACCTTTCCCTGGGGAGCTGTGGACGCCCATCATGACCAACATGGGAGGCATCATTCTTGTTGCTGTAGTCTCTGTCAGCTGGTCTGGGGCACAATGGCACAATTGTGGCTCCCCGG
>NW_007238643.1:0-3489 GCF_000164805.1 Carlito syrichta
AAAGGTGCCCACCAGGCATGTCTGTCCCACACATTCAGCCACACTCCCCCAGAAGGCCTGCCTCCATCCTCCACATTTGGGTCCCACAGTAAAGACGTGTGTGAGCTCAAGAAACAGATGGCCCCAAGCTAGGATTGTCATTGGGCACACAGCTATGAAGGTGGTACTGCAAAGCCGTGGTCATCCCAGGTTCTAGTCACCCTGTCTGCCACCATAGGGAATAGGGAGGGCCCTTTCCTCTCCAGATCACTCCATCGTCCCCCACCAATGAGAACCTTTCACTGGGGAGCTGTGGAAAACTGTCGTGTGCACATTGGTGGCGTGTTTTTTGTATCCGGAGTGTCCTTAGGCCAGTCTGGGTCACGGTGGCACGATTGTGGATCCTGGGGTATTGACCTGCAGATGTCAGGCAGTCCTCCTGCCTTGGCTCCTGATCAGCTGGGACCACGTCTGAACTCGACTTTGGGGAACTCTCTCTAAGATGAGGTCTTGCCTTGTCACCCTGGCTGGTATCCAAACCCTGGACACAGGCAGCCTCCCACCTTAGCCTCCCAGGGTGCGGGGCTGATGGCCGTGAGCCATGGTGCCCAGTCTGGACTCGCAAGTCCTGTCAACAGTGGTGATGAAAAGGGGTGGGAAGGCCAGGCATGTGGGCTCATGCCTGTTATCCTGGTGAACTGGGAGGCTGAGGCAAGAGGATGGCCTGAGCCCCTGGCTTTGAGACCAACCCAGGCACCTTGGTGAGACCTTGTCTCTACAAAAAGTCAAAAAAAATGAGCTGAGTGTGGTGGCACATGCCTATCACTCCGGCCACTCAGGACGCTGTGGCAGGAGGACCACTGGATCCCAGCCGGTGGAGGCTCTGGTGACTGTGAGCGGGCCCCTGCACTCCAGCCTAGGTGACAGAGCAGGACTCTGACTCAGAATAATAATACCAACCACCACCACCACCACAACCCCAGGACTGGCTCAGGGGCTCAGCCTGCCATTCCAGTCCTTCGGAGGCCCAGGCGAGTGAATGGCCTTAACCTGTGGGTTCGACAACAGCCCAGGACATGGGGCGAGACCTTATCTCAGCCATCAAATATAAATCCAAAGATGAGCCAAACGTGTTGTCGCTGTCCTGTGTTTCCAGTCACTTTGTGGGCCGAGGAGGGAGGATCAACTGAGCCTGGCAAGTGAATCACGTGGTGGCCATGAGCATGCCCCTGTGCTCCAGCCTGGGTGACAGAGCATGATTCTGACTCCAAATCATAATAATCACAACCACAACCACCACTACCACACGCCAGGATCAAGGTCTCAGGCTGGCATCCCTGCCCTTCAGAGGCCCAAGCAAGTGGACAGTCTGGGCCTGTGGGTTCAACACAAGCCCGGGAAATGGGGCGAGACCTCATTTTGGCCAACAAAAATTAATTAAATTATTAGCCGAGCAAGGTGATACAGGCATGTGGTTTCAGCCACTCTGGGGGCCTAGGCAGGAGGATCGCCTGGGCCCAGCAGGTGGAGTCCTCTGTGACTGTGAGCATGTCCCTGTGCTCTGGCCTGTGTGACAGGGCAGGATTCCAACTCCAAATAATAATAATCAGCAACACCACCACCACCACCACTCCTGCCTCCCATAGCGAGGTGTCACCCTCAGGGATGGGAGATAAAAGGCACTTTCCAGCCTGTCATTTGTGGGAGGTTTCAAAGGTGGCCACCGGGCATGTTCATCCCACACCTTCGGCCAGGCACCCCAGAAATCTTGCCTCCACCCTCCACACTCGTGCCCCACAGCAAATATGTGTATGAGCTCATGGAACAGATGGCCCTGAGCTAGGGTGACCATCGGTCACAGAGCTATCAAGGCAGTTCAACAACTCCGTAACCAGCCCAAGTTCCGAGCGCATTGTCTGCCACCTTTAGGCGGGGGGAGGGACTCTTCCTCTCCTGATCACTCCATCTTCCCCTGCCCACGCAAACCTTTCCCTGGATAACAGTGGACGCAGGTTGTAATGCACTAGGAGTCATCTTTTTTGTCGCCAGCATCTCTGTTGGCCGAGCTAAGCACGATGGCATGATCATGGCTCCCTGGGGCTTGACTTGAGTGGCTCAGGAGGTTCTCCCCCCTCGGGCCCCAAACAGCCTGGACTCCAAGGCCACCACTCCTGAGTCGATTTTTGGGACCTCTCACTGAGACGAGGTCTGGCCACATCACCCGGGCTGGTCTCTGATCCCTGGGCTCAGGCAGCCACCCACCTCATCCTCCCAAAACGCAGAACTGATGGCTGTGAGCCACAATGCCTGGCCTGGACTCACATGTTCTGTCTGGTGGGCTAAGCTAAAGGACCACCCCTGGACGTAGTCCACTGCATTCCCGTGTAGCTGCGACAGCAGATGCCACCATGCATGACTCCAGTGTTTGTGCTATGGGGAGTGACAAGGTCCCACCACGTGGTCCAGGCTGGTCCCTGCAACTCTGGAGGCTAAGGAGGAATGATCACCAGAGCCCGAGATTTCGAGGCTGGCATGATCGATGGTCATGTCCCCTTGCCCCATTCATGGCCACAGAACCAGATCCTGTCTCTAAAAACATCAGAATCATACACAGATTCTCAACTGCACGTGATGTGTTCACAGGGTGACTGGTTTTAGAGCCAGGAAAAATGGGATTGGGGGGAAGAAATATCCCTGGGCGAGAGAAGTGTCCCTGAAATCTCTTGGCAATAGGTTCTCATTGCTGAATCAGATGTTCGGCCTGTCTTGGACACATTTCTCACTTAGGAGAGGGGAGACGGCAGGGATCAGACAAGGGAGCCTTGGGAAATCCCACACCAAAGTGAGGGCAATCATGGTGGGGTTGGGGATGGAAAATGCTGAGCTTGTGGGACCCTCACACGTGGGAGGCAAGGGGAAGGACTGAAAGCAGAAAGATTGCAGGAGAAGGAATTTCTGTCTTTCTTTCTTTCTTTCTTTCTTTCTTTCTTTCTTTCTTTTTTTCTATCTTTCTTTCTTTCTATTTCCTCATTAGGTTCCCCAGGTTTTTCTAAAAATGCCAAACTTGGGCCATCCTCCCGGCCTGAGTATCCCAAATTGCTGCAATCACAGGCTTTCCATTTGGTTGACATCCTGGTCTTCCTGCCATGTCATGAACTCTGGACCAGAGGCAATCTGCCCGCTGAGGCCTGCCCTCACCCAATGTTTTCTGGGTTTTTCTTGGGGTCCAGGTGGGGGCTTGCTAAGGTGTCCAGCCTCGTCTCAAGATACCAGGCTCCAGCCATCTTCCCATCTCTGACTCCCCAAGTGCCGAAGAGACAGGCTTGAGTCAACTGGCCGTCCCCACCCCCTGAAGGTTTGAGAGTCAGGCCCTCCCTTTCCCCAGACGTCCCTGGGTGGAGCCAGCATATCCACCTTGGGGAACAGGTAGGCTGCAGAGTGGGTGCCCCAGGAGACACGCCCTTGCACCAGGGGCTTCCCCCAGGGAGGGTTCAGCAGGTGACTCAGACC
>NW_007238643.1:5097-6762 GCF_000164805.1 Carlito syrichta
TTGGCAGAAGCTCCTCATTGCCGAGTTGGAGGGTCGTCCTGCTGAGCACATTTCTAACCTTGGAGAGGAGAGCTGGCAGGAACTCAGGCAGTGAGCCTCGTGAACTCTCACAACAAAGTGGGGGCAACCATTGAGGGGAGTTGGGGCTGGAAGGTGGCGAGCTTGGGAGACCTTCACATGTGGGGGTCAGGTGGGAAAGACTGAGGACAGAAGTTTTGCAGGAGAATTAATTTCTTTCTTTCTTTCTTTCGTTCTTTCTTTTTCTTTCTTTCTTTCTTTCTTTCTTTCTTTCTTTCTTTCTTTCTTTCTTTCCTTCCTTCTTTCCTTCTTTCTTTCTTTCTTTCTTTCTTTCTTTCTTTCTTTCTTTTTCTCTCTCTCTTTTCACTCACTAGGTAGTCCTGGCTGCTCTCAAACCACCCAACTCAGGCCTCCCTCTTGGCCTCAGCCTCCAAACTGTTGCAATCACAGGCTTTCCATTTGGTCAACATCCTTGTCTTCCTTCCTGTTCTTCAAATCTGGGCCTGAGGCAATCCTCCCACTGAGGCCTCCCCTCACCCTAGATTTTCTGGGTTTTGCTTTGCTCGAGGTGGGGGCTTGTTATGGTGTCCAGTCTGGTCTCAGCTCTAGGGCTCTGACCATCTTTCCGTCTCAGCCTCACTGAGTGCCAAGGAGACAGATGTGAGTAACCCCGCCAGCCACCCCCAACAGTTTGAGAGTCATGCACTTCCTTTCCCCAAGGTGGTTCCTGGGAGGAGTGAGTTGGTCTACTCTGGGGAACGAGTGGGGCTGAGGGGTGGGACCCCTGCAAAGACACACCCCTGCACCAGGCAATCCCTCTGGGCAGGCTTGGTGGGTGAGTCTGGCTGCCCATTCCAGGGTCTCAGGTCTTCTGAAGGGAGTGGGCCTCACACTAGGGCTCCAAGAGGGGTGTGAAGGTTGTGTATGGGGTCTCACACTGGTGCTATCAGAGGCCGAGGTGAGAGGGTGTCCTGAGCCCCCATGTTTGAGACAAGACTGGGCACCTTGGTAAGACCTCGACTCTACAAGAAACCAACAAAATGAGCCAAGCATGGTGGCGCACGCCTGTCATTCTGGCCATTTGGGAGGCCGTGGCAGGTGGTTCTCTGGAGGCCAGGTGGTGGAGGCCTTGGTGGCCGAGAATGGGAACCTGTGCTATGGCCTGGGTGACAAAGCATGTCTCCGACTCAGTATAACAATACCAACTAACACAACTACAAACACAGGCCATGCTCAGGGGCTCATCTTGGCAATCCTGCCCTTCGGAGGCAGAGGTCAGTGGTCACCGTGAGTCTACGGGTTCAAGACCAGCCTGGGACATTGGTTGAGACCTTGTATTGGCCATCAAAAATAAATCCAAAGATTAGCCGGGAGTGGTGGCGCAGGCCTGTGGTTCCAGCCACTCAGGGGACGAGGTGGGAGGATTGCCTGAGCCTGGCAAGTGGAGTCCGTGGTGTCTGTGATTGTGCCCCTGTGCTCTGGCCTGGGTGATAGAGAGGGATTCCGATTCCAAATAATCATAAACTCCACCACCACCACCACCAGCATCCCTGCCATCCAGCCTGAGGAGCCACCCTCAGGAATGGGAGAGGAAAAGGCACTTTCTTGCCTGTCGGATGTGGGAGGTTTCAACGGTGGTCACTGGGA
>NW_007238644.1:0-703 GCF_000164805.1 Carlito syrichta
AGCATGAGAAGACACCCTCAGGTATGGAAGAGGAAAAGGCACCTTCTGGCCTGTCACTCACGGGAGGTTTCAAAGGTGGCTACTGGTCATGTTAGTCCCGTGCCTTCGTCACGCATCCTAGAAGGCCTGCCTCCAGCATCCACACTAATGTTCCATGGCAAAGATGTGTGTAAGCTCATGGAAGAAACAACCCCGAGCTAGGGTGGCCATTGGGCACAGAGAGTTTAAGGTGGTCCTGTAATGCCCCGGCCAGCCCAGGTTCCGGTCGCCCTGCCTGCCACCTTCAGGTGGGGGGAGGGCTCCTTCCTCTCCCGATCTCCTCATCCTACCCCGCCCATGTGGACCTTTCCTTGGGAAGCCATGGACGCCTTACATGACGCATGTGGGAGGCATCTTATTTGTCACTGGAGACTCCATTGGCCAGTCTGGAGCACAGTGGCATGATCATGGCTCCCGGGGCCTCAACCTGCAGGACTCAGGCAGTCCTCCCAACTCAGCCCCTGAGCAGCTGGGACTCTGGGGACAGCCACACCAGACACGATTTTGTGGACCTATCACTGAGACGATGTCTGGCCACTTCACCCAGGCTGGTCTCCGACCTCTGGGCTCAGGCAGCCTCTCAGGGCATGGGGCTGAAGGCTGTGTGTCACAGTGCCTGGTCGGGACTCACAAATACTGTCGGCAGGGATGACACCTCGGCCAC
>NW_007238645.1:0-1220 GCF_000164805.1 Carlito syrichta
CAGCTGGCTAGCTAGTCAGCTGGTGAAGTCAGTTTTCTAGCCAGCTAGCTAGCTAGTTAAAAAGCTGTTTATGTCTGATGGGTAGCCAGCTGGCTCCCTAGTTATTTCAGCTACTTAATTCTGCTGGCTAGCTAGGTAGCTAGGCAATTAAGTCAGCTGACTAGCAAGCTGACTAGCTAGTTAAGTCAGATAGTTAAGACAGCTGGCTAACAAGCTTGCTAGCTAGGTAGCTAGCTAGTTATGTCAGCTGTCTAGTCAGCTGGCTAGCTAGTTAAGTCACCTAGTTAAGTCAACTGAGAAAGCAGCTGGCTAGCTAGGTAGCTTGATAGTTTACACAGCTGGCTAGCTAGAGAATTCACCTAGTTGATTCAGCTGGAGAGCCAGCTGGCTAGCTATGTAGCATACTAGTTAATTTAACAGGCCAGAGAGCAGGCCAGCAAGTTAAGACAGCTATTTAAGTCAGCTGGCTAGTAAGCTTGCTGGCTAGGTTGTGACTATTTAAGTGTGTTGGCTAGCCAGTTAGCTAGCTAATTATGTCACCTAGTTAAGTCAGCTGGCTATCTAGTTGGCTAAAGGGGTACAGAGCTAGTTAAGTCCGCTGCCTAGCCTTCTGGATATCTGGTTAAGTCAGCTAGTTTAGTCACCTGGCTGGCAAGCTGTCTAGCTCAGTAATCAACTAGTTAATTCAGCTGGCTAACCAGCTGGCTAGCTAGTTAAAAAGCTAGTTAAGTCAGATGGCCAGTTAAGTCAGCTAGTTATGCCAGCAAGACAGCAATTTAAGTCAGGAAGTTAAGTGGGCTAGCTATCTAGAAAGCTAGCTATGTAGCTAGCTAGTTAATTCAGCTAGTTGTGTCAGCTAGCTAGCTGTGTAGTTAGCTAGTTAAGTCAGTTAGTTAAGTCAGCTGACTAGCTTGTTAAGTCAGCTGGCTAGCCAGCTGCCTTGCTGGGTTGCTAGCTTGTTAATTTAGATGGCTAACCAGCTGGCTAGCTACTTAAGTCATCTAGTTATGTCAGCTAGCTAGTCAGCGGGTTAGCTATTTAGCTAGGTAGTTAAGTCAGTTGGTAAGCCGGCGGGATATGTAGGTAGCCAGCTATTTTAGTCAGTTGGCTAGCCACTTGGCAAGCCAGTGTTGTCAGCTAGTTAAGTCAGCTGGCTAGCCAGCTGGCTATCTAGTTATGTCGGCTAGTTGAGTCAGCTGGCTAGCCAGCTGGCTAGCTGG
>NW_007238645.1:1973-6939 GCF_000164805.1 Carlito syrichta
TCAGTTAGCCAGCTAACTAGCCAGATAGCTAACTAGTTAAGTCAGCAAGTTAGCGAATTAGATAGCTTGTTTGCTAGCTAGTTATGTCAGCTGGCTAGCCAGCTAGCTAGTCAGCTAGCTAGTTAAGTCTGCAAGCAAATCAGCTAGTTACTTAGCTAACTATTCAGCTAGTAGCTCAGCTATCTGGTCAAATAACTAAGTGGGCTCTCTCGCTTTCCATCAGGTCAGCTAATTCATCGGCTTGCTCGCCTGCAAACTGTTCTGCAAACTAGTCAGCTCACTCACCAGCAAACAGGTCAACTAAATTGTCAGCTCGCTCGCAGGCCAATAGGTCAGCTAACTAATTGGCTTTCTCGCCAGTTGACAAGTTAAGTCAGCTCACTGGTCGGCTTGCAAGCCGGCCAACTAGTTAAGGCAGCTCACCAGTCGGTTCATTCACCAGTTGACTAGTTAACTCTTCTGACCATTCAGTTCACTCACTAGCTGACTAAAGTCAGCTGACCAGTCAGCTCACTCACCAACTGCCTAGTTAAATAGCTGACCAGTCGACTGACTCACCAGCTGAATAGTTAAGTCAGCTGGCCAATCTTCTCAGTCGCCGGCTAACTAGTTAAGTCAGCTCACCTGTGGCCTCACTCGCCAGCCTACCGGTAAGCTAACTGGTTCACAGACTAGCCAGCCAACAATTTAAGTCAGCTAACCAATTTGCCGACAAGTCGGCCAACTAGTCATGACACGTTAGGTCAGCTAACTACTGGGCCGACTACTTAGGTCAGCTAACTAGTCAGTCAACTAGTCAGCCAACTACTGAAGTCAGCAAACAAGCCGGCCAAATAGTTAACCAAGGTTACTTGTGGGCCAACTCATCTCTCAACTAATTAACCCATCTAACTAGTTGGTCAACTAGTTGGACGACTTGTTATGTCAGCTACCAAGTAGGTCGAGTAGTCAGTCAACACGTTAAAACAGATAAGTAGTTGGTCGAATTATCAGCCTACAAGTTGTCACCTAGCTAACTCGATACCCAGCTAATTAAGAAAGCTTATTTACACGTTTACCAAGTAGTTAAAACAGTCAGCTAACTCGTTAACCAACTTGTTATGTCAGCTAGCTATCTGATTAGCCAACTAGTTAAGTCAGCTAGCTAAATCAGCTAGCTAACTAGCTAGCTAGCTAAGTCAGCTAGCTAAGACAGCTAGCTCACTATTTAGCTAACAATTTAAGTCAGCTACTTAAGTCTGTTACCTATTTAGCTAACTAGTTAACTCAGCTAGCTATTCAGCCAGCTAAATATTTAGCTAGCTGTTTGAGTCAGGTGTTTAAGTCAGCTAGCCAACTACTTAAGTCAGCCAGTTAAGTCAGCTAGCTAAGTAATTAAGTCAGCTAGCAAAGTCAGCTAGTTAAGTCAGCTTTCTAATTTAGTTAGCTGGTTAAGACAGCTAGCTAGGTAATTAGCTAACGGACTAAGTCAGCAGGTTGAGTCTGGTAGTTAGCAAGTTAACTAACGTGTAAAATCAGCTGGTTGAGTCAGCAGGCTAGCTTGTTAGCAAACGGGTTGAGTCAGCTGGTAGTGTGCACTAGATAGCTAGTTAGCTAACCAGTTAAGTCATCTGGATTAGTCAGCTAGCTAGCTTTTTAGCTAATGAGATAAGTCAGCTGGTTGAATCAGCTAGCTAGCTCATTAGCTAATGAGTTAAGTCAGATTATTAAGTCAGATAACTAGCATGTTAGCTAACGAATAAGGTAAATACATAGCCATCTGGTTAAGTCAGCTAGCTAGCTAGGCAGCCAACATTTAAATCAGCTTGTTAGCTAGGTTGCTATGTAGTTAGCTAATTACTTAAGTCAGCTGACTTGCTAGGTAGCTAGCTAGTTAGGTACGTATTTAAGTCAGCTGGTTAGTTAGGTGATGTGCTAGTTAAGTCAGCTACTTAATTCAGCTGGCTAGTTAGGTAGTGAGCCAGTTAAGACAGTGGGCTTGCCAGCTGGTTGGCTGGTTAATTCACCTAGTTAAGAGAGCTGTCAAGCCAACTGGCAACATAAGTAGCTAGCTAGATAAGTCAGAAAGATAGCTACCTGGCTAGCTAGTGATGTCAGTAAGTTAAGTCAGCTGGCTAGCAAACTGGGTCGCTGTTCAAGTCAGCTAGTTAAGTCAGCAAGCTTGCCTGATGGCTAGGTAGGTAGCTAGCTAGTTAAGTGAGCTGACTAGCCTGTTTGCTACCTTAAATCAGCTAGGTAAGTCAGCTGGCTAGTCAGGTGTCTAGTTAAGTGGCCAGCTATTTAAGGCAGCTGTCTAGCCAGCTGACTTGCTGGTTGAGTCAGCTAACTAAGTCACCTGACAACCAGCTGGCTAGCTAGTTAAGTCAGCTCATTAAGTTAGTTGGCTATCCTGCTGGTTAGTAGGTAAAAAGTTAGTCAAGTCAGATGGCTAGTCATTGGGCTATCTTCTTATTTCAGATAGTTAAATGAGCTGGCTAGCTAGGAAGCTAACTATATGTCAACTAGTCATATCAGCTAGTTAGCTAGTTAAGTCAGCTAGTTAAGTCAACTGGCAAGCTAGATAGCTAGCTAAGTAGCTAGCAAGTTAAGCCAGCTAGCTGTGACAGCTGGCTAGCTAGGTAGCTAGCTGGTTAAATCAGCTAGTTAAGTCAGGTTACTAGCCTGTTTAGTCAGCGAGTTAAGTCAGCTGCCTAGTCAACTGCCTAGCTGGGTAGCTAGCTAGTTAAGCTACCTGACTAGACAGTTAGCTAGTTAAACAACCTAGTTAAGTCAGGTCACTATCACCTGGCTAGTAGCTAGGGAGTTATGTCAGCCTGCTACCCAGCTGGCTAGCTAGTTATGTCACCTATTTAAGTCAGCTGGCTTGACAGTTGGCTAACTAGGTAACTAGATAATTAAGTCAGCTGTCTAGACCGCTGGCTATCTAGTTAAGTCAGCTGGCAAGCCAGCTGGCTAGCTATTTAACAAGTTAGTTAATTCAGCTGACTAGCAATGAGGCAAGCTATATAAGTCAGCTAGTTAAGTCAGGTGGCTAGCCAGATGACTAGCTAGGCAATGAGATAGTTAACTCAGTTGACTAGCAAGATTGCCAGCTAAATTAGTCAGCTAGTTAATACAGCTGGCTAGCCAGATAGCTAGCTAGGTAGAGACCTAGTTAAATCAGCTGGCTAGCCAGCTGGCTCACTAGTTAAGTCACCTAATTGAGTAAGCTGGCTAGCGAGATGGCTAGCTGTTTAAATCAACTAGTAGAGCCAGCTGGCTAGCCAGTTGCTATTTAGATAGCAAGCTCGTTAAGTCAGCTGGTTAGCAAGTGGGATAGCTAGTTAAGTCAGCTAGTAAATTCAGTTGGCTTCCCAGCTGACTAGCTAGGTAGCTAGCTAGTTAAGTCAGCCAGCTAGCCAGCTAGCTAGCTGGTAAAGACAGCTATTTAATTCAGATGGCCATCCAGCTGGCTAGCTAGTTAAGTCAGCTGGCCAGTTAACAGGCTAGCTGGTTACGTCAACTAGATAAGTCATCTGGTGAGACAGCTGGCTAGCTAGGTAGCTAGCTAGTTAAGTCAGCTAGTTAAGTCAACTGGCTAGCTAGGTATCTAGCTAGTTGTCATCTAGATACATCAGCTGGCTAGCTAGTTAAGTCAGTTAGTTAAGTCAGCTGGCTAGGCAGCTGGTTACCTAGTTAAGTCACTTAGTTAAGTCAGCGCACTGACCAACAAGTTAGCTTGTTAGGTAGGTAGTCAATTCAGCTGGCAAGCCAGCGTGTTATGTAGGTAGGTAGCTAATTATGTCAGCTGGTTAGTCATCAGAAAATCTAGTTATGTCAGCTAGGTAAGTAAGCTGGCTATCCAGCTGCCTAGGCAGGTAGCTAGCTAGTTAATTCTGCTGGCTAGCCTGCTGGCTACTTCATTAAATAAGCTACTTAAATCAGCTGGCTATGGTGCTGGCTTCCTAGGTAGCTAGGCAATTAAGTCAACTGGCTAGCCAGTTGGCAAGCTAGTTAAGTCAGCTAGTTTAGTCAGCTGGATAACCAGTTGGCTAGCTCATTAAGTCAGTATGTTAATCAGTTTTCTAGCCAGCTGGCTAGGTGGATAAAAAGCTAGTTACATCAGAAGGGTAGGCAGCTGGTTCGCTAGTTATTTCAGCTAGTTAAGACTGCTGGCTACCTAGGAGGCTAGTTAGTTAACTCAGCTAGATATGTCAGGTAGCTATATTGCTAAGTCAGCTAGCTAAGTCACCTGGCTAACTGATAGCTATCTAGGTAGCAAGGTAGTTAAATCAGCTATTAAGTCAGCTGGGTATCTAGGTATCTAGCTAGTTAAGTCAACTAGTTAAGCCAGGTTGCTAGCTGGTTAATCAGCAAGTTGTCACCTGGCTAGACAGCTGCATAGATGGCTATCTAGCTAGTTAAGTCAGCTGGCTAGCCAGCCAGCTAGCTAGTTTAGTCACCTAGTTAAGTCAGCTCGCTTGCAAGCAGGTTAGCTAGGTAGTTAGGTAGTTAAGTCAGCTGACAAGCCAGTGGGCTTTGTAGATAGGTAACTAGTTATGTGAGCTTGCTAGCCATCAGGCGTCTAGTTATTTCAGCTAGATAAGTCAGCTTGCTATTCACCTGTCTAGCTAAGTAGCTAGCTCGCTAAGTCTGCTGGCTAGCCAGCTGACTACTTCGTTAAGTCAGCTAGTTAAGTCACCTGGTTAGCCTGCTGGCTAGGTAAGTAGCTTGGTACTTAAGTCAGCTGTCAAACCAGCTAGCTAGCTTGTTAATTAAGCTAGTTATGTCAGCTGGCATGCCAGTATGCTAGCTAGGTAGCTAGCTAGTTATGTCAGCTTTCTAGAATGCTAGCTAGATAGTTAAATGACCAAGTCAATTCAGCTGACTAGCCAGCTGGCTAGCTAAGTAACTTGCCAGTTAAGACAGCTCACAAGACAGATTGCAAGCAAGATAAGTCATCTAGTTAATTCAACTGGATAGACAG
>NW_007238646.1:0-2967 GCF_000164805.1 Carlito syrichta
CGAGCTAACTAGTGGGTCAACTCGTCAGTCAATTCGTTGACCAAGCTAACTAGTCTGACTATTAGGCCACCTTGTTAAACCAATTAACATGTCGTCCGAGTATTCAGCCAACATGTTAAACAAGCTTAGTCACCCAACTCGTCAGCTAAATTGCTGTCACCTAGCTAACTCGTTAACCAACTAGTCAAGTCAGCTAGTTAACTCGTTTCCCAACAAGTTAAAACAGTTGGCTATCTCGTTAACCAACTCGTTAAATCAGCTAGCTATCTCGTTATCTAAGTAGTTAAGTCAGCTAGCTAAGCCAGGTAGCTAAATAGCTAGCTAGCTTAGTCTGCTAGCTCACTAGTTAGCTAACTATTTAAGTCAGCTACTTAAGTCTGCTACCTAACTAGTTAGCTCATTATTAAATCAGCTAGTTATTCAGCTGGCTATATAGTTAGCTAACTATTTCATTCAGGTAGTTAAGTCAGGTAGATATCTAGCTAAGTCAGCCAGTTAAGCCAGCTAGAAAAATAGTTAAGTCAGCTAGCTTAGTCATCTAGTTAAGTCAGCTTTCTAAATTAGTCAGCTGGTTAATACAGCTAGCTAGCTAATGAGCTAATGGGTTACGTCAGCAGGTTGTGTCAGGTAGTTAACTAGTTAACTAACGGATTAAATCAGCTAGTTGAGTCAGCTGAATAGCTAGTTAGCAAATGGGTTGACTCAGCTGGTTCAGTAGGCTAGCTAGCAAGTTAACTAATGAGTTAAGTTAGCTGAATGAGTCAGCTTGCTAGCTAGTTACCTAACGTGTTATGTCAGCTGGTTGTGTCAACTAGCTAGCTTGTTAGCTAATGAGTTAAGTCAGATGATTAAGTCACCTAGCTAGCACGTGAGATAAAGAGTAAACTAACTAGTCACCATGCTGGTTGAGTCAGCTAGCTTGCTAGCCAGCTATTTAAGTCAGCTTGTTAGATAGGTAGCTAGCTAGTTAGCTAAAAATTTAAGGCAGCTGGGTAGCTAGGTATCGAGCTAGTTAAATCAGTTGGCTAGCTAGCTGATTAGCTGGTTAATTCAGCTAGTTAATAGAACTGGCAAACCATCTGGCAAGGTAGGTAACTAGATAGTTAAGTCAGCTAGATAGCTACCTGACTAGCTAGTGATGTTTGCGATTTAAATCAGCAAGCTAGTCAACTGACCAGCTGTTTAAGTAAGCTTGTTTAGTTAGCTGTCTAGCCAGCTGACTACATAGGTAGATAGCTGGATAAGTCAGCTTTCTAGCCAGCAGACTAGCTCTTCAATGCACCTAGTTAATTCTGATGGCTAGTCAGCTGGCTACGTAGGTATCTAGCTAGTTATGTGAACTTGCTAGCCAGCCTGCTAACTTAAGTCACCTACGTAAGTCAGCAGGCTAGCCATCTGGCTGGTAGGTACCCAGATAGTTTAGTCAGCTGGCTAGACAGCTGACTAGCTGGTTAAGTCAGCTACTTAAGTCAAGTAGCAACCAGTTACCTAGCTAGTTAACTCAACTCATTAAATCATTTGGCAATCCAGCTGGTTATGTAGCTAAAAAGCTAGTTAAGTCAGATGGATAGCCATCTGGCTAGCTAGTTATTTCAGCTAGTTAAGCCAGCTGGGTAGCTAGGTAGATAGCTGGTTAAGTCAGCTAGTTAAGTTAGCTTGCTAGCTTGTTAAGTCAGTGAGTTAAGACAGCTGGCTAGCCAGTTGGCTAGCTGGGTAGCTAGATAGTTAAGTCATCTGCTATAGACAGTGAGCTAGCTAGTAAAGTAACCTAGTTATGTCAGCTCACCATACAGCTGGTTACCTAGGTAGCTAGTTAGATAATTAGCTGTCAAGTCAACGGGCTTCATAAGTAGCTAGCTAGTTAAGTCAGCTGGCTCTCCAGCTGGCTAGCTAGGTAGCTATGCAGTTAGGTCAGCCTGCTAGACAGCTGGCTAGCTAGTTAAGTCACCTAGTTAAGTCAGCTGGCAAGACAGCTGGCTTGCTAGGAAGCTAGATAGTTAATTCAGCTGTCTAGCATGTTGCCTAGCTATTTAAGTCACCTAGTTAAGTCAGCTGGCTAGCCAGCTGGCTGGCTAGGTAGTTTGCTAATTAAGTGAGCTGGCTAGTCAGCTGGATAGCTACTTAAGTCAAGTAGTTAAATCAGCTGTCTAGCAATCTGGCTAGCTATATAGTAAGATAGTTAATTCAGCTTACTATCAAGCAGACCAGCTATTTAAGTCAGCTAGATAAGTCAGCTGGGTAGCCAGCTGTCTAACTAGTTAAATCACCTAGTTGAGTCAGCTGGTTTGCAAGCTGGCTAGCTGGTTAAGGCAACTAGTTTAGTCAGCTGGCTATCCAGCTGGCTAGCTAGGTAGTGAGCTAGTTAAGTCAGCTGGCTAAGCAGCTGTCTAGCTAGTTAAGTCAGCTAGTTAATTCATCTGGATTCCCAGCTGACTATCTAGGTAAATCAGCTGGCTAGCAAGCTGGCTAGCAGGTTAAACCAACTAGTTAATTCAGCTGTTTAGCCAGCTGGGTAGCTAGTTAAGTCAACTATTAAGTAGTTGGCTAGCCAGCTGTCTAACTGTTTAATTCAGCTAGTGAAGTCAGCTGGCCAGCCATTTGGCGAGCTAGGTAGCTAGCTTCTTAAGTCATCTAGATAAGTCAGCTGGCTAGTTTGGTTGCTAGATAGTTAAGTAAGCTAGTTAAGTCAGCTGGCTAGCTAGTTGTCAGTTTATCAGCTGACTAGCCAGCTGCCTATCAGGGTAGCCATCTAGTTAAGTCATCTGGCTACCCAGCTGGCTACCTAGTTAAGTCAACTAGTTAAGTCAGTTCCCTGCCCAGCAGTTTAGCTAGGTAGTTAACTGGTTAACTCAGCTGGCAAACCAGTGGGCTAGTTAGGTAGCTAGCTAGTTAAGTCAGCTGGCTAGTCAGTTGGCTAGCTTGCTAAGTCAGCTAGTTAATTCACCTGGCCAGACAGCTGACTAGCTA
>NW_007238647.1:0-2839 GCF_000164805.1 Carlito syrichta
GCACCTCACTAAGGAAGAACAAGGAATTTTTGATACACTAGTTACCAATCCGAAAAATTCCCAGTGTTCCTTGCTACGGGATAAACAAGAATCAGGGCTTCGAGCTCGTCTCATGTTTCGGAGGTACTTGGCTTGTGGGTATTACGAATCACTCATTTCAGGACTCCAGCAATATTCTGGTTCTCTTGAGAGTTGTAAACGTGTATCTGGTAGAACACATCCCTTAAGTTCCTCAGGACAACTAAGGCCAGATTCCCGGAACAAAAGTATCTTCTTGCCATATCTGAATGTATATATGGTCTTAAGATGAACTTGGTAATCCTTAAATTTCCGTTTGTACTTTTATTTGGAGAGGGACTGAGGGTTTCGCAGTTGCCAAATATTTAGTATGAATTATTAAATGTATCCAGGAATCATGGATTCCACGTCCCTAGGAAACATCTGCGCATCTGCATTTTTGTATACAGAGATTTGGAATCCACATAGACAGGGACAATCAGGGCATCTTGCTGAGAACAGAAAGGGAATCCGGTTCTTGGAGTTCTCAATCGCCTAAATCTACAAGGTCTCTTGATAAGGTTTAATGAACAATCTGGGCTTCTATTTCCCCACATCTTTAGTGTGTCTTTTGAAAACGGAACCAGGAATCTTGGGTTCCAATTCCACAAGAACTTTCTGGGAGTCGTTCTGTTGATATCCAAGAAACTGGAATTCTAGGTCACCAGGAAATGTATCGGCGTCTTGCTGAGAATGAAGCAGGAAATGCAGTAATGGGAGTCCTCATATACAGAACACAACACGAGTTGTTTCTAGGGAAGAATAAGGAATCTTGGTTACACGAGTCCTACATCCCAAAAATCTACAGAGCATCTTGGTAAGAGATAAAAACCCAACAGGATTTGGGAGAAGGAATCTGGATAATGGGAGTCCTCATATACAGGAAACTGCACTGTCCATTGCGACAGAAGAATAAGGAATCTGGTTTACACGTGTCATCAAACCCCAAAAAAACTTCAGTGTGTCTTGCTAAGGGCTAAACTCGAATTTGGGTTTTTTAAACAAAATCAAGGGAAATGAAGTCCTCATGTACAGGCAACTGCATGGAATTTTCCCAAGAAAGAATAAGGAATCTTGGTGACATGTGTTCTCAATCCCCAAAAAACTACATGGCGTCTTCATAAGTTCTAAACAAGCATCAGGGTTATGACGCATGTATCTGGGAAAGGGAGTACTCACGTACAGGTAACTACACAGCAGTTACTAGAAATAAGGAATCCGGGTTATATTAGTCCTCTGTCGTGAAAATCTACAGAGCATCTTGCTGACAGCTAAAGAATAATCAGGGATTCGAAGTATGAATGTTGGTAATAGCAGTCCTAATATTCAGGAAACTACATGGCCTCTTGCTTTAAAAAAGAAGAAATCTGTTCACACGGTTCCTCTATCAAAAAAACTTCATGGGGTCTTACTAAGGGCTAAAAAAGAATCAGGGTTTCGAAACAGGCATCTAGGGAAAGAGAGTCCTTATATACAGGACACTAAACAGCCTCTAACTAAGGCAGAATAAAGAATCTTTTTTGTATGAGTCCTCAATCCAAAAAATTCCCTGGGTGTCTGCTATGGGACAAACAAGAAACAGTGCTTCGACATCCCCAAATGTTTCACAGCAATGTAGCATGCGGATATTACAAATCAGACATTTAAGGACTCCAGCAACATTCTGGTCCTCTTGAAAGTTGTAAACAGATAACGGGCACTCCAAGTCCGTTAAGTTCCTCGGATCAACTGAGGCCAGATTCAAGGACAATAAGAATCTTCTTGCCATATTTTGATGTAACTCTGTTCTTAAGGTGAACCCTGTAATCCTTCAACTTCCGTTTTTCTTTTTATTTTGAGAGGGGACAAAGGTTTTGCAGTTGCCAAATGTTTAGTACGTATTTTTAACATAACCAGAAATCACGATTTCCACGTCCTAGGAAACTTCTGGGCATCTTTCTCTTTGTATACATAGTTTGGAATTCACACCAACAGGGAAAATCAGGGCATCTTTCTGAGAACGAAAAGGAAATCCAGTTCTGGGAGTTCTCATTAACGGAATCTACAGAGCCACTCGATAAGGTTTAATCAGCAATCTGATCTTCTGGGTCCCTACATTTTTCAGAGCTACTTGCTCAGTGGATATGTTAAATCTGTCATTACAGATACACAGGAACTTTCTCGTCCTATTATTAGGTGTAATCAAGGATGTGGCCTTCCAAATCTTTTGTGTCCTAGGAACATCTACGACCATAATCATCTTCCCCAGAATCAAAAGGCATATTGGTACAAACTTCCTCGATTCAGGTGACCTCAGCCTACAGAAAATTATTGTGGGCTGGCAGGTCGGAATTGGGATGTTGGGTTTTGAAGATTCCACATTTTGGGGAGATTTTGTTAATGGTAACCAAGAATCTTGCATTCGAGTTCCCAAAGAACATTATGGGCGTCTTTCTCTTGATATCCAAACAACTGGAATTCTCGGTCACCCAAAAATGTCTCGACATACTGCAGAGTGAAGTGGGAAGCTGGGTAATGGGAGTCATCATATACAGGAAACTGCACGTCATATTGTTAAGGAAGTATAAGGAATCTTGGTTACATGAGTCCTCAAACCCAAAAACTACAGGTCGCCAACCTAAGAGGTAACCACGAATCAGGTTTTTGAAGTAGGAATCTGGGCAATGTGAGTCCTCACATACAGGAAGCTTCACTGCCTATTGCTAAGTAAGAATAAGGAATCTGCGTTACTGGTGTCCTCAATCCCCAAAAAAATCAGGTCGTCTTGTTATGGGCTAAACAC
>NW_007238648.1:0-1693 GCF_000164805.1 Carlito syrichta
CTTTAGGATTTTTTTCTTTTTATAGCTACTTTGTTTAGGTGAATTATTATGTGTATGGGGAGTTGGTCTTCTCATTTGTTGTCTTGCAGGGGTTCTCTGAATCTCTTGTGTTTGAATTTTTTCATCCTTAATGAGATGAGGGAAGTTTTCTTGAATGATTTCATGAAATGTTTGTTCCAGTGTGGCTTCTGTTTCTCTCTCTGCCTCAGGACCCCCCCCCTTACTTTTAGGTTTGGTCTCTTGAAGTGATCATTCATCTCTTGCAGGTTTTGTTCTGCTTTTTGAGCTTCTTTTCTATGCTTTTGACAGTTTGGGTTAGTTCTGTGTTTTGGTCTTCAAGCTCTGAGATTCTTTCTTCGGCTTGGCTGGTTCTGCTTTCCATGCTTATTAGTCTGTTGTTCATTTCCATCACAGTATTCTTTACTGCTGTCATTTCTGACAACAACTCCTTCCTATTTTCCTCTTGTCTCTCCTCAATTTTTTTAATTCTCTCCATTAATGTCTTGATGTCTGGGTTTGTTGCATGTAGCCAGTCATTCTGGGGACTCTTCATTGTCTGTGTTCCAGAATCTGTTTTCTCATTGTCTGATCTCCCAGGGGTCTGTGTAAGACCTATATTCTTCTTTTGGTTTTTCTTCATTTGTGCGGTTTTTCCCCCCTCCTTACTTTTTCCTTCCCTCCACGTCACCGTCTTCTTTAATTCTGTTATTCAGGGGTAAAGGGATTGGTTTTACTTCTGTTTGTTCAATCTCCTATTCTTTATGTACGTCCTCTTACTTTGTTCAATTCTGAAGTTGCACTGTAGGTTGGAGGTGGTCCTTTTTGCAGTTTTGAGATGTACTTAAGGGGAGAGCCTCACCCAGCAACGTCCTCTGCCAGCAGGAAGTAGCCAGATCTGGGGTGCTGGATTTTATCAAAAGCTTTTTCTGCATCTAATGATATAATCATGTGGTTTTTGTTTTGACATCTGTTGATGCATTAATTACATTTATGGTTTTACGAATGTTGAACCAGCCTTGCATCCAAGGAATGAAGCATACTTGGTCATCATGGATGATTTTTGAGATGTATTGCTGAATCCGGTTTGCTAGGATCTTGTTGAGAATTTTAGCATCTATGTTCATCAAAGATAATGGCCTGAAGTTCTCTTTCTTTGTTGGATCTTTACCTGGCTTGGATATCAATGTGATGTTGGCTTCATAAAATGATTTGGGGAGTGTTCCATCTTTTTCAATCGCCTGGAATACCTTCAGTAAGATTGGTATCAGCTCCTCCTTAAATGTCTTGTAGAATTCTACTGGAAAGCCATCTGGTCCAGGGCTTTTTTTGGGAGGAAGTTTTCTTATTACGTAGTAAATTTCCTTGATTGTTATTGGTCTATTTAGGGTCTCAATTTCTTCTTGCTCCAACTTAGGTAGGTTGTGTGATGTCAGAAAGTCCTCCATTTCCTTAAGGTTTTCAAGTTTGTTTCCATACAAGTGTATGTAGTAGTCTCTAATGATCTTTGTATTTCTTCAGGGTCAGATGTGACTTCATCTTTTGTGTTTTTGATTGTGCTTATTTGTTTTTTTCTCCCTTTTTCTTGATCAGTCTAGCTAGGGGACCATCGATCTTGTTTATTCTTTCAAAGAACCAGCTTTTTGTTTCATTGATTTTTTGTAATTATCTTTTTGTCTTCTATGTCCTGGATTTG
>NW_007238649.1:0-905 GCF_000164805.1 Carlito syrichta
GGAGATGACAAATGATGAGATGTCTTCAGTCTAGTTTGTGCAGATGGAAGTGGTTGTTGGATGGTGAGACGTTCAGCTTTGACTCCAACACCTTCTCTTCATCATTTGCATGCAAATCAGATAGATGGCGTTATTTATGTGTCATCTGTCTGTACATCAATGGGGTTGGGGGGCAGGAAATGTCTAATTAGATGATCCTGTACCCAAATAGGTTCGGGTAAGACCTGGGGAAAAGCACAAGTATATCCTCTCCTGCATGTTAAAAGGAAATTGGTCCCTTTCCATTGACATGTAAGAAGATCTTTCCATTGGTTTAACAGTATTCTCAGGACTCCAATGTCTTATCATAACTGAATGTACTTAGAGTCCAAATTGAGATGATTAATTACAAACATAGCATGATTTATGATATGATGGAGAGAACTATATCTGAATTCCACTTCCTGTAATTTAATTATATGATTATTTAACATTTGATGGGCTCTCTTGACTATAGCTCAATCTTGAGGATCATACGGAATTCCTGTAGAATGAGAGATGCCAAATTATGTAAAAAACGACTGAAAAGCTTTTGAAGCATAAGAGGAGCATTGTCTGTTTTTAATTGTTTAGGAAGACCCAGCTGTGAAAAACACAAGAATAATTGTTGGGCTACTTCTTTATAGGTTTCCCCAGTTCTGGCAGAGGCTAAAATTACATGGGAAAGTGTATTCACTGTCACATGTAGAAATGACAATTTTTCAAAACTTTGGAGATGAGTAACATCCATTTGCCACAAAACATTAGGTTTTAATCTGCAGGGTTTAGCTCCTGAGGAGAATGGGTTATTAGAAGTAGACATGATGTACAATTTTTTTATGATGTGTCCAGTCATTTTCTCTTGGAATGTGAAACTGGTGCCTTAA
>NW_007238650.1:0-1009 GCF_000164805.1 Carlito syrichta
TCTCTTGTGTTTGAATTTTGTATCACTGATTAGATGAGGGAAATTTCTTGAATGATCTCGTGGAAAGTTTGTTCCAATGTGGTCTCTGTTCTCTTTCTGCCTCAGGGAGTCCGATTATTCTTAGGTTAGGCCTCTTGAGGTAGTCACTCATCTCTTGAAGGTTTTGTTCTGTCTTTTTTAGCTTATTTTCTGTGTTTTTAAGAGTTTGGGTTATTTCTATATTTTGGTCCTCAAGCTCTGAGATTCTTTCTTCTGCTTGGGTAATTCTGCTTTCCATGCTTATCAATTTGTTATTTATTTCATTCACAGTATTCTTTATTACTGTTATCTCAGATATCAGCTCCTTCCTAGTTTCTTCTTGTGTCTCCTCAATTCTTTTTAATCTCTCCATTATTGTTTTGATATCTACATTTGCATTTTGAGACCCTTCATTCTGGGGACTTTTCATTGTTTGTATTCCAAAGTCAATTTTCTCAGTGTCTGCTCTCCCAGGCGTCTGGGAGAGACCCATACTCTTCTTTTGGTTTTTCTTCATTTCTGTAGATTTTTCTCCCTTTACCCCTTTCCCTCCCCCTCTTCAATTCTGTTTTTGAGGGAAGGTGGGGTTGCTTTTATTTCTCTTCTGCAATGACCTGTTCTTCCTTATGAGGGTCTTCTGGTTTTGTTCACTTTTCCCTCTGCTTTACAGTCTGTCTATTCAGCAGTTTGCAGCCTTGGTCCGTTCAGAGAATCTCACCAGTTCACCTATGCCGTCGCCATCTTGCCCCGTCTCTGCTTCACTGGTTTTCAATGAAAATTTTAATCTGAGCTCAACTGTGTTTCTATCACATGTTTGTGATTATAAAATTCAACCCTACATGTTGATTGTTTTAGTATTTTATATAAATGGAAATATAAAATATGAAAAAATAAAATAAAATAAAAATTCAACCCAACCAAGGCATTTGCACAATTCATTTTGGATATTCATTTTAAAGTCTGTTTATTTTCAAGGAGCTCTTCATTGTTT
>NW_007238651.1:0-1032 GCF_000164805.1 Carlito syrichta
ATGGTTTGGTGGCTGCATAAGTTCTTAGGGATTGGATATCTGGGAAAGATTTTAATTCTCCCTTACTGATGAAGCTTAACTTGGCTGGGTAGGTTATTCTTGGTTGAAATTGTTTATCTTTTAGGACTTTGAAGATAGGGCTCCAAGCTCTCCTAGCCTGCAGGGTTTCTGCAGATAAATCTGCTGCTATTCTGATTGGTCTTCCATGGTGGGTGATCTGGCCTTTTTCTCTTGCTGCCTTTAGGATTTTTTCTTTTGTGCCTACTTTATTTAGGCGAATTATTATGTGTCTAGGAGTTGGTCTTCTCATTTGTTGTCTTGCGGGGGTTCTCTGAATCTCTTGTGTTTGAATTTTTGTATCACTGATTAGATGAGGGAAATTTTCTTGAATGATCTCGTGGAAAGTTTGTTCCAATGTGGTCTCTGTTTCTCTTTCTGCCTCAGGGAGTCCGATTATTCTTAGGTTAGGCCTCTTGAGGTAGTCACTCATCTCTTGAAGGTTTTGTTCTGTCTTTTTTAGCTTATTTTCTGTGTTTTTAAGAGTTTGGGTTATTTCTATATTTTGGTCCTCAAGCTCTGAGATTCTTTCTTCTGCTTGGGTAATTCTGCTTTCCATGCTTATCAATTTGTTATTTATTTCATTCACAGTATTCTTTATTACTGTTATCTCAGATATCAGCTCCTTCCTAGTTTCTTCTTGTGTCTCCTCAATTCTTTTTAGTCTCTCCATTATTGTTTTGATATCTACATTTGCATTTTGAGACCCTTCATTCTGGGGACTTTTCATTGTTTGTATTCCAAAGTCAATTTTCTCAGTGTCTGCTCTCCCAGGCGTCTGGGAGAGACCCATACTCTTCTTTTGGTTTTTCTTCATTTCTGTAGATTTTTCTCCCTTTACCCCTTTCCCTCCCCCTCTTCAATTCTGTTTTTGAGGGAAAGGTGGGGTTGCTTTTATTTCTCTTCTGCAATGACCTGTTCTTCCTTATGAGGGTCTTCTGGTTTTGTTCACTTTTCCCTCTGCTTTACAGTCTG
>NW_007238652.1:0-628 GCF_000164805.1 Carlito syrichta
CAGGTAGTCCAAAGTGAGCGGGCTTCACAGTGAGGCCCCATGAGGCATCTGGAGGCCAGATGAGGGGGCTCACACCTGTCCTTCTGGCACTCTGGGAGGCTGAAGCTAGAGGATTGTCTGAGCCCCCGGGTTAAAGACCAATCTGGGCACCTTGGAGAGACCTCTTCTCTACAAGAAACCAAAAAATTGAGCTGAGCACAGTGATGCATGCCTGTCATTCCAGCCACTTGAGAGGCCATGGCGGTAGGATAGCCAGAGCCCAGCAGGTGGAGGCTGTGGTGACCGAGAGTGAGCTCATGCACTCTGGCCTGGGAGACAGAGCAGGACTCTGACTCAGAGTAATAACACCAAACACTGCCACCACAACCACAAGATGGGCTCAGGTACTCAGACTGGCATCCTAGCACTTCGGAGGCCAAGGCAAGTCGATGGCCTGAGCCTGGGGTGCTAGACCAGCTCGGGACACTGGTTGAGACCTTGTCTTGGCCATCAAAAATAAATTCAAAGATTAGCCGGGCGTGGTGGTGCAGGCCTGTGGTTACAGCCACTCAGGGGACTGAGGCAGAAGGATTGCCTGAGCCCACAGGAGCAGTCCACAGTGGTCGTGAGTGTGCTCCTGCACTCTGGT
>NW_007238653.1:0-710 GCF_000164805.1 Carlito syrichta
AACAAGAACATCCCAAATGTGGAATCTTCCAAACACAATGTCACAATTCCTACAAGCCCTACCACAAGGAATTTCTGTAGTTTGAGGTAACCTGAATCGAGAGATTTTGTACCAATATGCCATTTGATTCCAGGGGTATCTGATTATGGTCGTAGATGTTCCTAGGACACAAAAGTATTTGTAGGGCCAGGTCCTCGATTACTACTATCAAGAGGACCAGGGATTTCCTGGGGATCTCTAATGACAGATTTAGAGAATCCACGGAGCTAGTAGCTCTGAAAAATGTAGGGACTTAGAAGCCCAGATTGCTGATTAAACCTTATGAAGAGGCACTGTAGATTCTGGCGAATAGTACTCTTAGAACCGGATTTCCTTTTCATTCTCAGCAAGATGCCCTGATGTTCACTCGTGATGTGGATCCCAAACTCTGTATACAAATAGGCAAATGCCCAGAAGTTTCCTAGGGACGTGGAATCCATGAATACTGATTACCCTTAAGAGTTTCTAATAAATATTTTCCAACCTAAAAACACCAGGCCCTTCGAATTGAAGGACAAACGGAATTTTTAGGATTACAAGGTACGTCTTAAACGAGAGTTACAAATATGGCATTAAGATTCTTTGGTTCCTGGAATCTCCCCTTTGTTGTCCCATGGAGCCTAACGGACTTGTAGGTCCACATTCTCATTTACACTATCAAGAAGAGCAGA
>NW_007238654.1:0-4029 GCF_000164805.1 Carlito syrichta
CCTAGTCACTCAGATCTAGCGGTCTACTTGCAATTCCATCAGCCAAATGAAGCTCTGCAGTTAGGTGACTTGCTTCTCACCTCCATCATCTAAAGCAGAATATTAGGCTCTTCTATTGTCATTCAGAATTGTCACATGGGATTTCAGCTTCTTTTCTAACAAGTCAATGAAAGCTTTTCCAGACGGAAGCAGGGGTGTTTGTGTACTGGGAGTGTGGAAGATATTCCTACTAAGAAAATGGACTGTCCCCACTGAGTTAACACTAGAAATCTAACATTTACCATTTCACAAATGGAATACTTGAGGCTGTGAGAGGTTAAGTGAATTCCTTAAAGGAGGCAAGTAGCATATGTGGAGATTCATGTGAAGTCCAAGAATCCTCTTTATAATATGTCAAGCTATGCTGGAAACCAAATCAGCTGCCATCAAAAGAACAAGGATTCTTTTCATTTGCCTGTCACCTTTCATGATGAGTGAATCCGTTGCTTACTGAGTACAGTTCCCACAAAGCACAAAACAACCAAGAGTCTTCAGACACGTTTCCTTTGCCCTGTGGGTTGTGACTCCAATAAAAAGAGTCTAGTAACTGTCAAAGAGTAAATAAACCAAACAGTGGAGGAGATGATTTCATTAGGGTTGTTTGCTATAGAGAAAATATGCTGGAACTCAGTGGGTGGTGACTATGTAGCTGGTGCTATGAATTATAGTTGAGATTGTTTTACAATCAGAGAGTCTTAGTCATCTCGATAGAAATGTTTATCTTTGAATCTTGTTAGTTTCAGAGGGACAGACAGTTCTCATATTAGCTAATTAATGAGACAAAGAATGGGTAGTTGGAGGATTTGTATCTGGGCTCATCTGCAGGTTTAGGCAAAAGGGGAAAGGTGTGTGCTCAACCTTGTCATCAACAAGGTGCTTATCATGACCCATAATGGGGACAGAGCTGGGTGTGTGCTTGGAAATGACACTGAGGGATTTTTTTCTTACATTCCATATGTGCACTGGACACTGTTTCTTTTTAAGAGAATATAGGAATTCAATTACTCTAAGTAGGGATTCTGAGTATCTCATTACCTGAAGTGTTCATTTATTACAAAATGATTAACTTTCTGTTTGTGTGTAAGGTTTGTGAGAGACTGTAGATAAATCTTTTTTTTTTTTTTTTTGAGTTGGAGTCCCACTCTGTCACCCTGGCTGGAGTGCAATGGCACACTCATGGCCACCCCAGTGTTGACCTGCTGAGCTCTGGCAATCCTTGTGCCTCAGCCTTCCAAGTAGCTACCATGCCTGGCTGATCTTTAATTTATTGTAGAGAAGAGGTTTCACCAAGTTGTCCGGGCTGGTCTTGAAACTGGAACCTCGGGCGATCCATTCATCTTGGCCTCCCAAAATGCAGGGATTACAGGCTAAGCCACTGAGCCTGGCCCATAGAAATCTTAATTGTTTCAAACACCTTTGCAATTCTGTACAGAATGAATGTTCTGGCTGGGCGAGATTCAGTTTGAACTTTTCATCAATAAGAATAAGTATGAGACTCGCTGAAACATGTTGAAACTCACCAGACAGTAAATATCCTGCTCTGTTTCATGTTCTCAACTGACAGGTGACAGAAACCTCATTCTCACCAGATAGGCACGACCCAGTAACAGTTGAGCCTCAGGAAAGTCACAGGGACTTTAAATTTGAGTGTGGAACAAGAGAACACCTGTCTTTCAGCAACTAAAGTAAATGAAGATACACATAAAGTCTCGAAGTGACACTTCCATCTTATTAACAGTGTTCAAAGACCTTATAAAGGCATTTTATAGACCTCTCCAATTAGAAGTTTGTTTTAAATGCCCAACTAGATAAAATTTAGTGATATTTGTCTTGAAGAACTTTCAAACCTAAGTGGGTTTCAACAGGCAAGCCTTTCTCTGAGTATTTTATTTTATTTTCCTGTGCATAAAATTCTATGTTCTCTACCCTCTCTACTCCTCAGCATTTGTAAAGGAATCTGATGATAATTGAACTCAACAGAAATTTGTCTAATGCCACCTATTTTTCAGTCTCTGTGCTGGGCCCTGGGGACACAATAATGAAAACAGTGCCCTTCTCCCAGACTACTCAGACTGCCTTCTCTTATTTTCTGTTGTATTTACTTGCCTGGAATATATAAGCACAAATGTGGGCATGTTCTTTCAATTGTGGGACAATTAAACATAGTTATTCCATGTCCTGATAAAAGCCTGGTGCCAAGGCAGGTGGCAGCCACAATGGCAGTTAATCTGGGCCTCTCGGGAGCCCTTGCCTGTTTGCAGAGTCCCAGAGCAATTTATGACATTAAATCTGTAACATTTAGGAGGCAATTATTACATTTTATAATAAAGGTCCACACAACTGGATTCCCTCTTTGCATGGAAATGGAGTGGATTTGTGCACAGAGAAGTTGATTTGCATGTTAAGGAGCTCAGTGAGTATGGAATGGTCATGCTGACCATTTAGCAGGTTGCCCAGGCTGAGGGTCACGCAGCCATCAGAAAAGGGTGGTCAAAAACTGCCTTAAAAGGAGGAAAAACAAACTCTCAATTATTGCAAGTGCAAAAATCATAATTTTTATTTTAAAGGTTAGCGTGGCCAGGCTCAGTGGCTCAGCCTGTAATCCCAGCACTTTGGGAGGCCGAAGCGAGTGGATTGCTTGAGACCAGGGGTTCGAGACCAGCCTGGGGTACTTGGCGAAACTTCATCTCTACAATAAAATAAAAAATAACCGGGATGGCAGCGCAAGTCTGCAGTTTCTGTTACTTGGAAGGCTGAGGCGGAAGAATCACCGGAGTCCAGCATGTCGAGGCTGTGGTGACCTTGAGCATTTTACTACACTCCAGCCTGTGAGACAAAGTGACTCCAACTCAAAAAAAAAAAAAGGGGTAGCATTTCTCACAATAATTACAGTCACATGCTTATATACTATATACACTTCCATCTCAAATACTAGTGGGTTGGCTTTATCAAAATCTCGAACAAAATATCCTTTCAACTTTGTTGTACTTATTTCCATAACACTTATATCATTATTACACATTTCACTCACTTTCTATTGAAACATTACCTTTGTTCATTATTGCTACCTCTAAATTTTACAAGAATTTTTTTGTCTTTAATGAGAACAGTATGTAGCTATGCAGTTACATTAATGTCATATAAAAAGCATCAAAATATGTACTTATTGCACAGATTGTCAAAATATAAACAAAATATAAAACAAAAGTCAATAGAGATATACAAATATTGCCCTTAAAAGTGGCAGTAAATATACTCTTTTTTTTTTTGAGTTGGAGTCTCACTCCATTGCCCAGACTGGAGGGCAGTGGCATACTCCCAGCCACCACAGCCTCAACCTGCTGGTGGGCTCCGGCCATCCTTCCACCTCAGCTTTACAAGTAGCTGGAACTACAGGTGCATGCCACCATGCCCAGTTGATTTTTGATTTATTGTAGAGACGAGATCTCACCAGGTTGCCCAGGCTAGTGTGGAACCCATGGGCTCAGGCTATCCATTCACCTCAGTCTCCCAAAGTGCTGGGATGACAGGCTGACCCACCAAGCCTGGCCACATATACTATTAAGATGTTAAATGACAATGCATCAAACATATTTCCAAGCAACTTGCCTGATAGTTGTACCTGAATAAACAGTTTTACTTTGATTAATCCTAGGGTAATGTTATTTCCACTTTGGTCTTCTCTGTGGTATAAAATCCCATCTCTCTGAAGTTTTGGGTTTTTTTTTTAACACTTTCCATTGTTTTTTATTGTACATATAAAAATGACATCATTTAAGAAGAGTCATAATGACAAGATATCTAGAGAATAAAAACAAAGAATTCAAGCTTTCTGACAGCAGGAAACAAACCAACAGATTGAGGAGGCCACCTATGGAATAGGAGAACCTATTTCCAAATCATATATCTGATAAGGGATTAACATCCAAACTATATAAGAAACTCCTACAACTCAATAGCAAAAAAATCAACAAATTACCAGATTTAAAA
>NW_007238655.1:0-1843 GCF_000164805.1 Carlito syrichta
TAGATAACTTGCTAGCTGACTTAACTAGCTAGCTGGCTAGTTAGCTGACTTAACTCACAGACTAGCTAGTTTGCTGTATAGCTGGCTAGCCAGCTGAATTAACCAGATAGCTACCTAGTTGGCTAGACAGCTAACCAGCTGGCTTAACTAGCTGGATACCTGACTGGTTAATAGCTAGACAGCCGGCTAGCTAGCTAGCAGTTGGCCAGCTGGTGGGAGAGTGGGATAGCCAACTGGCTTAACTAGCCAAGAACCCTGCTGTATAGCCGGCTAGCCAGCCAGATTACTAGCTGGCCACCTACATAACCAGCATGATAACCAGCCGGCTTGATTTCCCAGTAACCTAGCTAGTAAGTCAGTGAACCAGCTGACTTAAATAGATGACTTAACTAAATAGTCATCCAGCTAGCCAGCTGGCCTAGTTAGCTAGCCATCAAGCTAGCCAACTGGCTAGCCAGCTCACTTATCTCACTGACATAATTGGCTAGCCAGCCTGCTAACCAGCTGACTTAATAAGCTAGTTACCTACCTAGCCAGGTGACTTACCAGCTAACTTAACTAGCTGTCTTAACCAGCTAGCCAGCTGGCTAGCCAGCTGACTCAACTAGCTGACATAACTAGTTAGCCAGCTGGCTAGCCAGTTAACTTCACTAGCTGACATCTCTAGCTAGCCAGGTGGCTAGCCAACTGAATGAACTAGCTAGCTCTATATGTATCTCACTAGCTTGCCAGCTGACTTAACTACCTAGCTTCCTAGCTAACCAGCTGGTTAGCGAGCTGATTTATCTAGGTAACTTAACTAGCTAGACAGCTGGCTAGTGAGATGTCTTAACTACATAACTACCTTGCTAACCTGCTGGCCAGCAAGCTGACTTTACTAGGTGACTTTACTAGTTGGACAGTTGGCTAGTCAACTGACTTAAATAGCTAGCTATCCTGCTTGACAGCTGGCTAGCCAACTGACTTAACTTACTGACATAACTAGCTAGCTAGCTGACTTAATTTGTTTGCTGATGATTAGGCCGACTAGTTAGTAGGTTTAACATGTTGGCTGACTACTTGGCCGACTTGTTAGCTGGCATAACTAGATGGCCGACTACTCAGCTGACTAATTAGCAGAGTTGACTAGTTGATTGACTAGTTTGCCCAGTAGTTAGTTCGTTTAAATTGATGGATGCTAGTCTGCTGACCTAACTAGTTGGCTGACTAGTCGTCAAACTACTTAGCTGACCTTACTAGTCAACCGACTAGCTAGTTGACCTAACTTGTTGGCTGACTAGTTGGCCAACTAGTTGGACGATTGGTTAGCTGATTTCACTAGTTGTACGTGTAGTCGGCCGACTGGTTAGCTGTCTTAATTACTCGGCTGGCGAGTGAGCCGACAGGTGAGCTGACTTAACTAGTCGGCGAGTGAGCCAACTGGTCAGCTGACTTGAGTAGTCAGACGGCGAGTGAGTCGACTGCTCTACTGAATTAATTAGTCTTCTGGCGAGTGAGCCGAATGGTCAGCTGATTTAACTAGCTGCCCGGCAAGTCAGGTACTGGTCCACTGACTTTAGTCAGCTGGCGATTATTTGACTGGTCAAAAGACTTAACTATTTGGCCAGGGATTGAGCCGACTGATGAGCCTACTTAACTAGTCACCTGGTGAGTAAACCAACAGGTGAGCAGCCTTAACTAGAAGGCCTACGAGCAAACCGACTGGTGAGCTGAATTAACTAGTTGGTTGGCATGCCAGCCAACTGGTTAGCTGACCTGTTTGCCTGTGAGCAAGCCGACAAGCTTGTTGACCTCTTGGCTGGTGGGCCAGCCGACTAGTTTGCTGACTGGTTGGCAGGACAGA
>NW_007238656.1:0-2912 GCF_000164805.1 Carlito syrichta
GAACAACTATTCTGCTGGCTAGCAAGCTGACTTGTCTAGCTAGCTACCTACCTAATCAGCTGACTAGACAACTGACTAAACTAGCTGAGTGAACCAGTTAGCCAGTTGTCTAGCCAGGTGACTTAACTCGCTGACATCACTAGCTAGCCCGGTAGCCATCTAGCTGACATAACTAGCTATCTACCTACCTAGCCAGTTGGCTAGTCAGCTATCTTAACTAGATGAATTAACCAGCTAGCCAGTTGGCTAGCCAACAGACTTAACTAGCTTGCCACCTAGCAAGACAACTGACTAGGAAGCCGACTTAATTAGCTGACTTAACTAGCAGCTACTTACCTAGCCAACTGACTAAAATAGTTAGCTAACTAGCTAGCTATCTAGTTAGCAAGCTTACTTAAATAGTAATCTAACTAGTTAGCTACCTAGCTAACAAGCTGACTCAAATATTAAGCTTCCTTGCTTGCTAGCTGACTTAACCAGCTAGATAACTAGATAGCTTAATCATTATCTAATGTGCTAGGTAGGTGACTTTATCATCTATCTTATCTCGTTAGCTAATGAGCTGGCTAGCTGACTCCTCCAGCTGAGTTAACTCATTAGCTATCTAGTTAGGTAGCCTAATCAACCAGCTGAGTCGATCTGTTTGTTATCTAGCTAGCTGACTCAATCATCTGACTTAACTCATTAGTTAACTAGCAAACAATCTGACTCAAACATTTAGCTAACTAGCTAGCTAGCTGTCTTAACCAGCTGTCTAAATTAGAAAGCTGACTTAACTAGCTGTCTTAGCTAGCTGACTTAAATACTTGGCTAGCTGATTTAACTGGGTGGCTTACCTTGTTAGCTAGCTGACTTAACTACCTGAATTAAATAGTTAGCTAACTATATAACTAGCTGAATAACAAGCTGACTTAACTAATTAGCAAACTAGTTTGGTAGCAGACTTAAGTATCTGACTTAAATAATTAGCTAACTAGTGAGTTAGATGAATTAACTAGCTGAATTACCTACCTAGCTAGTTAGCTAACTCACTTAACTAGTTGACATAACTAGTTAGCTTATGAGATAACTAGTTGAATTAGCGAGTTGGTTTATGAGTTCGATAACTGTTTTAACTAGTTGGTAAAGGAGAAAATGGCTGACTTAAATAGTTGGTTAATGAGTTAGCTAGGTGACTTAACTTGTCTGATGAGTCGGCCGACTAGTTAGCTGGGTTAACACATTGGCTACCTTCTCAGCTTCCCTGTTAGCTGGCTTAACAAGTTGATCGACTAACTGGCCAACTATTTAGCTTGGGTAACATGTTGACTGAGGAGTTGGCCACATTGTTAGCTTGGGTAAGTAGTTTGCTGACTAGTTTGCTGACCTTATTATTCGGCCTGTTAGTTGGCCGAATACTTAATTGACTCAACAGTCAGCTGAATGTTTATCTGACCTAATTTGTCAGCAGCCAAGTTGGCCCACTAGTTGGCCTATTGTTTAGCTGACTTAACTAGTTGGCCAGGTAGTAGGCCGACTGGTTAGCTGACTTAACTAATCGGCCGGTGTGGGATCCAACAGGTGAGATGACTTCACTAGTTTGCTGGTGAGTGAGCCAACTGGTCAGCTGAATTAAGTATTTGGCCGACAAGTGAGCCGTCACATGCACTGCCATAACTATTCCTCTGGCGAGTGAGCCGACTGGTGAGCTGACTTAACTAGTTTGCTTGCAAGCAAGCCGAATACTTAGCTGACTTGGCCTGCAAGTGACCTGACAAGTTAGATGACCTGTTGACTGGCGAGCATGCCAAGTAGTTTGCTTACCTATTAGCAGACGAGTGAGTCAACTAGTTAGCTGACCTGATGGAAAGAGATGGAGACCACTAGTTATCTCACCAGCTGATTAGCTAGCTGACTTGCCAGCTGGCTTAAATAGATGGCTGACTAGCAACATGACTAGCTAGCTGACTTCATTATGTAGCTAAATAGTTAGCTTACTTGCTAGCTGACTTAACTAGTTAACTGGCTAGATAGCTGTCTTATCTAGCTGACTAGTTCGCTGGCCAGTTGGCTAGCCAGGTGACTTAACTAACTAGCTGCCTGGTTGGCTAGACGGCTACCAAGCTGTCTTAACTAGTTAGCTACCTGGCTGGCTAGCTGGCTAGGCAGCTGGCTAGCTAGCTAGCTGGCTGACCAAGTGGATATCCAGCCAGCTAAAATAGCCTGTCGGATGACTGGAAAGTCAGATTGCCAGCCAGCTTAACTAGCCAATCACCCTGATGGTCAGCTGACTAGCCAGCCTGCTTAACTAGCTGGCCACCCACCTGACCAGCCTGATAATGAGCTGGCTTATCTTGCCAGTCAGCTAGCTAGCCAGCCGGCTATCTAGCTGATTTAAATAGCTGACTTAACAAGATAGCCATCTGGCTAGCCAGTCAGCTCAACTAGCTACTATCTAGCTAGACACATGGATATTCACTTGAATTAAATAACAAACTTAATGAGCTAGCCAGCTGGCTAGCCAGCTGACACAACTAGGTGACTAAACTCGTTAGCCAGCTGGCTAGCCAGCTGATTTAACTAGCTTACATCACTAGCTAACCAGTTGGCTAGCCAGCTGTCTTAATTAGTTAGCTACATATGTATCCCGCATGCTTGCCTGCTGACTTAACTATCTAGATAACTAGGTATCCTGTTGGCTTACGAGCTGCATTAACTAGGTGACTTTACTAGCTAGCCAGCTGGCTAGCCAGCTTATTTAACTAGCTGACTTAACTAGCTAGCCAGCTAACTTAACTAGCTGACTTAACAAGCTAGCTACTATATAGCAAGCTGAATTTATTAACTGAAATAACGAGCTAGATACCTAGCTAGCTCTCTAGCTAGCTAGTTGACTTATCTGGCTGACTTAACCAGTCAGCTAGCTGACATAA
>NW_007238657.1:0-611 GCF_000164805.1 Carlito syrichta
GTGAGGTGAAAGAAGGTTTTAAGGAAAGAGGTGAGGGCTGCTGGGTTAGGGTGGAAAATTGAGTGTAAATAGGGTATGATATTGGAGAGTTGTGGGGCCTCATTTGCTGATGAGGAGGAGGCATTAACGAGTATGGCAGGAAGAGGTTTTAGGGCTGCATGGCGGGCTGCTCTGTCAGTTCGTGAGTTTCCTTGGGTGATAAAAGATGAATCGACTTGATGGGCTTTACAGTGGGAGATGCCAATGGCTTTTGGGAGTAGGGAGGCTTGAAGGAGGACAGAAATAAGCTTAGCATTTATGATGGCTAATCCCTTGGTGGTTAGTAGTCCTCGTTCCTGCCAGATAGCTCAGTGTGAAACCAGGATGTGGAAGACATACTTAGAGTAGGTGTAAAGTGACAGAGAGTGTCCAGCCACCAGCTGGAAGGCTCGAATAACCGCTGTGAGTTCTGCCTGCTGGTTGGTGGTGTGGGGAGGGAGAGGGTTAGCTTCTATGACATCAGTGGCTGAGATGACAGCGTATCCTGCTACTCGGGACCCCTCATGTATGTACGAACTTCCGTCTGTGAACCATATGTAAGAGGGCTTAGATAAGGGTCCTTCCTGAATATG
>NW_007238658.1:0-625 GCF_000164805.1 Carlito syrichta
CACTAGGTTGTACAGGCTGCTCTGAAGCTGGCCAACTCGGGTCATCCTCTTGGCATGGTCTCCCAAACTCCTGCAATCACAGGCTTTTATTTCATTGACATCCTGGTCTCCTGCCTGGTCTTGAACTCTGGGCTGGAGGTGATCCTCTTGCTGAGGTCTGCCCTCCAAGGTTTTCTGGGTTTTGCTTGGGATCGAGGTGGGGTCTTGCTATGGTGCCCAGCCTGGCCTGGAACTACTGGGCTCTGGCCATCTTCCCGTTTCTGCCTCCCCGAATGCTAAGGAGACATGCATGAGTCACACTGCCATACCTGCCCCCATGAAGGTTTGAGAGTCACACCCTCCCTTTCTGTGAGGCGGCCCCTGGGAGAAACGAGTGGTTCCACCCTGAGGAATAAGGCTGGAGGAGGGGTGAGAGCCCCGGCGGAGACACGCCCACACACCAGGTGGTCCCCCCACGGAGGTCCCGGCAGGATACTCTAGCGGCCCTCTCCGAGGTAGCAGGTCGTCAGAAGGAAGCAGACCTCGTTATGGGGCCCCAAGAGGGGTGAGGAGGCCAGTCAAAAGGGCTCACATCTCATCCAGGTGCTCTGGAGGCTGAGGCAAGAGGACAGCCTGAGACCCTGGG
>NW_007238659.1:0-708 GCF_000164805.1 Carlito syrichta
TCCTTATAGTTGTTTAACTGAGGTGCCCACTGTCTTGCTAGCTATCAGCCAGGGACCCCTTTCAGCCTCCAGAGATTCCTCTCAGGTCCTCACTCCATGGTCCTCTATCTCAGCAATGAAGACACTTTCCCACCACAATCCCTCTCATGTTTCTAATAGCTCTGACTTTCCAAAAGTTCTAATTAGGTCAGGTTTGCCCCAATAATATTCTTAAAGAGAATTAAAAACAATTGTGCCATATAACACAACTTAATTACAGGAGTAAAACATGTTCTATTTGCCATTCCAAGGGTTAGGCGTGGTTGGTGTACTGGGTGGATAGGACATCACCCTGGAGAGACATCTTTAGAATTTTGCCTACCACGACTTCCAATTTTATAGCACACAAAGGCCTGGAGGTGTCTTAGCTATCACAGCAGGAGGTATAGATTTCCTGGATACCAACAGGTGTCTGCTGTCTGTCCCCACCTAACAAATCATTTTCATACCAGGTTATAAACCAACTAGTCATTCATCTCATTCAGACACATTAACATGGGTTTTGTAATTCTTGCTTTTTCTCACTAAGGTGTTTGAGCACATACTAGCTAGAGAAGTTTGCTTATCATCAGCTCTACACAGTGCTATCCTCAAACTGTCCATCAGCATCCAGAGGTTACCAATATCTCTCTTTTAACTACACTGAAGCAAGCAGAAATCTTCTTCATA
>NW_007238660.1:0-370 GCF_000164805.1 Carlito syrichta
CCCAAAACCCAAGCACACTCGTCTATGAAACACAGTGAACAAGACACACACACACACACAAACACAAACACACACACACACACACAAGAACATACACCCACATACACTTTTCAGAGCTGACGTTCACATACGGCTAAACACAAATAAACAGAAAATCTCAAGATAGACCCAACGCCCAGGTAGAAAGACAAGGTGGCCCTCTCGGTTCCAGCCTCCCTTTCCCCAAGTGTAACCATCTCAGGTCCTCAGCCCCAGGGCACATGGTCTACCTGGCCCCGTGTAAGAGTCCTCAACCTAGGAGCACCAGCCACATGCTGGTACTTGTACTTTAATTACCTCTTTTCTTAGGTAATTAATTAATAAAACTAAA
>NW_007238661.1:0-1372 GCF_000164805.1 Carlito syrichta
TCCACAAAAAAAGTCACAAAATTAACTGGGTGGTCACTTGTAGTCTGAGCCCATTCAGGAGGCTGACGCAGAAGGGTCGTTTGAGCCCAAGAGGTTGAGGCTGCAGTGAGCTGGGATCATGCCAGTGCACTCCAGTCTGGGCGACAGTGGGATCTCGGCTAAAAAACAAATGTGTTTTCATCCTTATTGATGACTTTTTAATTACAAAAGTGATAAATGCTTAATAAAACACTTAGTCCATATAGAGGTCATTAAAGTACAAGTATCCCTGCATCCATTCTTCCTCACCCCAGTCTCTCAAAAAATAGCCATTGCTATCAGTTTAATGGCTGGGTGTGGTGGCTCATGCCTGTAATCCCAGCACATTGAAAAGCCAAGGCAGTATATTCGTTTGAAGTCAGGAGTTTGAAACCAGCCTGGGAAACAGAGTGAGACCCTGACTCTACAAAATTTTAAAATAAAAAGTTAGCTGGGCATTGCGGAAGAAGGATCACCTGAGCCAAGCAGGGAGAGGCTGTGGTGCCTGGGATCATGCCGATGCACTCCAGCAAGGGCAACAGAGTGAGTCTCTAAATCAGAAAAAAAAAAAAACCAAAAACAAACAATAAAAAACCAAAATAATAATCCCAATGTGTGTCTTTTTTCTGTAAACACTATAGTAGCTGACATCTATTGAATATCTCATCTCCTGGTGTCTTCCCAGTTCTATGAGGAAGAAATGCTTCATTTGTGGAATGAGAGACTCAGTGAGGTGTCTCTAGGCTCATAGGGAGCAACAGGGCTTGGGTCTGGACCCTTTGTGTTTGTCCACTGAGAAAATCAGTCTTAACCAGGTGCGGTGGCTCACACCTGTAATCCCAGCACTTTGGGAGACAGAGGTGAGAGGATTGTCGGAGCCCACAGGTTTGAGGCCAGCCTGGGCAACTTGGCGAGACTGGTCAGTACAATAAATAAAAACATTAGCTGGTGATGACAGGTGAGTGGTGGGCCACTGATCATCTGGGGGCTGAACTGGCAGAGTCAGACTCAGACCCTAGACAGACTTGGAGTGGACTGGACTGCACAACAGGGAGAGGTGGCTTGGCTGGCTAGGAAGCTTGGGGCTGAGTGCCCTGGAGAGGGTGGGCAGGAGTGCTGATTGTTCTTCCCTGACCCCATGGCCCAGCGGCCGTCCTGTTTTCTGCTCCAGAGTGTGCCGCCGCGCGTTTCCTACAAAAGCCCAGGACACACACAAGTCCAGCTGCAAGACACCAGATTAACACATGCACCCCGGTCGCCTAGACCCCTGCAGTCCAAGGGAAATGCCCAGAGGCCTCCAAGCTGAGATGCACGCAGTCAGTGTGCCCATGCAGTGCCACCACACAAAACCCTC
>NW_007238662.1:0-925 GCF_000164805.1 Carlito syrichta
TCACTAGCTGATCAGGTGGCTATGTAGCTGACTTAACTAGCTAGCTACCTACCTAGGCAGTTGGCTAGTGTGCTATCATAACTGGCTGAATTAATAAGCTATCCAGCTGGCTAGCCACCTGTCTTAAGTAGCTCGATTCCTAGGTAGCCAGCTGGCTAGCCAGCTGACTTAAGTAACTGACATAACTAGCAACTTCCTAGCTAGCCAGCTGACTTAAATCATTAGCTAACGTGCTAGCTACCTAGATAGCCAAATGACTTAAATAGTTAGCTCTGTCATAAGTTGTCGGCCTGCGAGTGAGCCGACCAGTGAGCTGACTTATCTAGTCGGCTGGTGAGCAAACGACTAGTTAGCTGAACTATTGACCTTCTAGAAAGCCGATAAGTTGTTGACTAACGAGGTAGCTAGCTGAATTAACGTGTTGGTTAATGAGTTAGATAACTGTTCTAACTAGTTGTTAAATGAGTTAAATAGCTGACTTAACTAGCTGGTAAACGAGTTAGCCAGGTGACAACTTGTGGGCTGATGAGTTGACCAACTAGCTAGCTGGTTTAACACATTGGCTGACTACTCAGCCAAGTTGTTAGTTGTCTTAACAAGTTGGCTGACTAATCGGCCAACTATTTAGCTTGGTTAAATAGTTGGCTGACTAGTTGGCCCCCCATAGTTAGTTCGGATAAGTATTTGGCTGGATAATTTTCTCACCTAATTCGTTGGCTGACTAGTTGGCTGACTAGTTAGCTGACCTAACTAGTCGGTCATCTATTTAGCTGACTTAACTTGTCAGCTGACAAGTTGGCCCACTAATCGGCCAATAGGTTAGCTGACTTAACAAGTTGGCCTGATAGTAGGTCGAAAGTTTAGTTGACTTATCTAGTCGACCAGCAAGTGAGCAGACAGGTGACCTGACTTAACTAGTTGGCCA
>NW_007238663.1:0-1630 GCF_000164805.1 Carlito syrichta
CTAGCTTGCTATATATCTAGCCAGCTGGCTATCCAGCTGAATTAACTAGGTGTCTTATCTAGCTAGCCAGCTGTCTAGCTAGCTGACTTAACTAGCAAGCTAACTAGCTAGACAGAGGGCTAGTCAGTTGACTTATCTGGGTGACTTAACTAGCTAGCCAGGTGGCTGTACAGCTGAAATAACTAGCTAGCTACCTAGCTAGCCAGCTGGCTAGCCAGATGACTTAATTGCCTAGCTACATAGCTAGCCAGGAGGCAAGCCAGCTGACAACTAGCTGACTTAAAGAAGTAGCCAGCTGGCTAGCCAGCAGATTTAACTAGCTAGCTACCTAGCTAGACCGCTGTATAGCCAGCTGACTTATCTAGCTAACATAATTAGATGCCAGATGACTAGCCAGCTGACTTAACTATCTACCTACCTACATAGTCCGCTGGCTTGCCAACTGTCTTAACTACCTAACTATCTAGCTAACATTCTGTCCAGTGAGCTGAGTTAACTAGGTGACTTAACTAGCTAGCCAGCTGGCTAGCCAGCAGACTTAAAGTTAGCTATCCTGCTTGGCAGCTGACTACCCAGCTGGCTTAACTAACTGACTTAACTTGCTAGCCAGCTGACATATCAAGCTAATTTAACTAGATAGCTACCTAGCTAGCCAGGTGTCTTAACTTGCTGAAATAACTAGCAAGACAGCTGGCTACCCACTTGATGTAACAAGTTTTATAACTAGCTAGCCAGCTGGATAGACAACTGACTTATCGAGCTGACTTAACTAGCTAGCCAGCTGGTTATCCAGCAGATTAAACTAACTGACTTAACTAGCTGTCCAACTGGATAGCCAGCTGTCTTAATTGCCTAGTTACCTAGCTAGCCAGTAGCCTATCCAGCTGAGTTAGCTAGCTGACTTAACGAAGTATCTAGCTAGATAGCCAGCAAACTTAACTAGCTAACTACCTAGCTAGACAGTTAGATTGCCAGCTTACTTAACTAGCTGACATAACTAGATAGCCTGATGGCTAGCCAGCTCACATAGTTAGCTACGTACCTACATATCCTGCTGGCTTTCAAGGTGACTTATCTATCTCCTTACCTACCTAACCTGGTCACCGAACTGACATAACCTGCCAGCCAGCTGGCTAGCCAACTGATTTAACTAGCTAGCTACCCTGCTAGGCAGTTGGTTAGACAACTGACTTAATTAACGGACTTACCAAACTAGCCAGCTAACTTGACTACCTGATTTAACTAGCTGGCCAGCTGGTTGGCCAGCTGAATTCACTAGCAGATGTAACCAGCTAGCCATCTGGATAGTCAGGTGACTTAAATAGCTTGCTACCTAGCTAGCCAGCTGGGAAGCCTGCTAAATTAACCAGTTGATTTAACTAGCTAGACAATTGGCTAGCCAACTGATGCAACTAGCTGAATAAACTAGTTAGCCAGCTGGCTAGCCAGCTGACTTAACTAGCTCTCTACCTATCTAGCTAGCTGGCTAGTCAGCTGACTTAACTAGCTGACTTAATTAGTCAGACAACTTGCTAGCCAACTGAATTAACTAGCTGACTAACTAGCTAGCCAGCTTGCTATACAGCTTACTTAACTAGCTGGCTTAAACTACTGGCCTGCTTGCTAGTCA
>NW_007238663.1:2735-4126 GCF_000164805.1 Carlito syrichta
CCTAGCCAGCTGGCTAGCCAGCTGACCTAACTAGCTGACTTAATTAGGTAGCCAGCTTGGTAGCCAACTGACTTAACTAGCCCACTACCTAGCTAGCCAGCTGGCTAGCCAGCTGACTTAACTAGCTGATTTAAATAGCTGGCCTACTTGCTAGTCAACTGAATTAACTTGCTTGCTATAGAGCTGGCCAGCTGACTAGCCAGCTAACTAAACTAGGTAACTTAACTAGCTAGCCAAATGTCTAGCAGCTGACTTAATTAGCAAGCTACCTAGCTAGCCAGCTGGCTATCAAGCTGACCTAACTAGGTGAGTTAACTAGCTTGCCAGAAGGCTAGACAGCTGACTGCACTATCTAGCTACCTTGCTAGACAACTGTTTAGCCATCTGACTTAACTAGGTGACTTAACTAGCTAGCCAGCTGACTAGGAGGCTGACTTAACTGCCTAAGTACCTAGCTAGACAGCTGTATAGCCATCTGACTTAACTAGCTAGCTATGTAAGTAACCCACTGGCTTGCCAGCTGACTTAACTACCTAGAACCTAACTAACCAGCTGGCTAGTGACTTGAATTAAATAGTTTACTTAATTAGCAAACAAACTTTCTACCCAGCTGACTAAACTAGCTAGCTACCCAGTTCGGCAGCTGGCTAGCCAACTGATTTAACTCACTGACATAACTAGCTAGTAAACTGACTTAACTAGCTGACTTAAACAGCTGACAACCTAGCTGTACATCTGACAACTATCTGGTTTAAATAGCTAGCTACCTAGCTAGCTATCTAGCTAGACAGCTGACAAATAGCTGACTTAATTAGTTACATACCTGACATAACTAGCTGACTTATATAGCTAACTATTTAGTGAGCCAACTGACTCAACGAGCTGAAATAACTAGATAGCCAGATGACTCCTCATCTTACTTAACAAGCTTTTTAACCAGCTAACCAGCTGGGTAGCCAACTGACTTAATAGGCTCATTTAACTAGCTAGCCTGCAGGTTACCAGCTAAAATAGCTAGCTAGCCAGCTGGTTGACATCTGAGTTAACTAGCTGACATAACCAGCTAGTCAGCTGGCTAGCCAGCTGACATAACTAACTGGCTATCTATCTAGCCCTCTGGCTAGTCAGCTGACTTACCTAGCCGACTTGAGATAGGAAGCTGGCTAGCCATCTGACTTAACTTGCTAGCTATCTACCTTGCCAGCAAGATAGCCAGCTGACTTAACTAGCTGACTTGAACAGTGAGCCTCCTGTCTAGCAAGCTGACTTATGTTGATAGCTACCTACCTAGCCAGCTTTCCAGACAGCTGACTAAACTAGCTGTCTTAAACAGCTATCCAGTGGTTAGACAGCTGACTTACTCGCTGACATCCCTAGCTAGCCAGGTAGCA
>NW_007238664.1:0-333 GCF_000164805.1 Carlito syrichta
CAAGAAGCCAAAAATATGAGATCCATTTCATTTCACTACATTTTATTCCATTCCATTGCAATTTTTCCAATTAATTCATCTCCATTCGATTCCTGTCCATTACATTGCATTCCACTCCATTCCATTCCATTCCTTTCATCACCACTCCATTCCCCTCCATTCCATTCAATTCCATTTCTCTGCATTCCATTAGCTTAAATTCCTTTCCTCTCCACTCCATTCCATTCCTCTCTTTTCCATTCCTCACAATTACATTCCTTTCCTGAATTCCAGTGCATTCCTTTCCTTTTCCTTCTATTCCATTTCATTACACTCAATTCCATTCCTCTCAAT
>NW_007238665.1:0-715 GCF_000164805.1 Carlito syrichta
TGCTTTCCATCAGGTCAGCTAAATATTCTGCTCACTTGCCTGCTAACCATCAGCAAACTAGTCAGCTTGCTTACCAGCCAATAGGTCAACTAACTTGTTGACTTGCTCGCAGGCCAACTGGTCAGCGAACTAGTCGGCTTGCTCACCAGCCAACTACTTAAGTCAGCTGACAGGTCAGCTCAATCACTGGCCGAATATTTAAGGCAGCTCACGCATCATGTCACTCACTGGTTGACTAGTTAAGTCGGCTCACAGGTTGGCTCACTCACAGGTCGACTACTTAAGTCTGACAAGTTGGTTCACTTGCCAGTCGGCTAAATTTACCTAAACAGTCAGCTCACTTGCTGGCCAACTAGTTAAGATGGCTGACCAGTTGACTCACCAACCAGCTGACTAGTTAAGTCAGCTGACCAATTAGCTCACTCACTGGCCTACTAGTTACTTTAGCTGACCAGTGGGCTCACTCGCTAGTCGACTATTTAAGTCCGCTAACCTGTAGGCTCACTCGCCATCTGACTGGTTAAGTCAGCTAACAGGTCAGCCTACTAGCCATCCAACTAGTTAAGTTAGCTAACCAACTGGCCGGCTAGTGGGCCAACTTGTCAGCCGATAATTTAAGGCATAAACAAGTTGGCCGACTAGTTAGGTCAGCTATCTAGTCAGTCAACTAATCGGATTACTAGTTAAGTAAGCAAATTAGATAGCCAACTAGTTA
>NW_007238666.1:0-744 GCF_000164805.1 Carlito syrichta
TGTTAAGTCAGCTGGCAAGTCAGCATGATACATAGGTAGGTAGCTAGTTAGGTCAGTTGGCTAGCCATCTGACTAGCTAGTGGTGTCAGCTAGTTAAGTCAGTTGTCTAGCCAGCTGGCTAATGAGTTAAGTCAGCTAGTTAATTCAAGTTGCTAGCTATTGGGCTAGCTAGGTAGCCAGCTAGTTTAGTCAGCTGGCTAGCTAGCTCTCTAGCTTGTTATGTCAGTTAGTTAAGTCAACTAGCTAGTCTTCTGGCTAGGTAGGTACCTATCTAATTAAGTCAGCTGGCTAGCCTGCTGGCTAGCTAGTTAAGTCAGCTAGTTAAGAGAGCTGGCTAGCTAGCTGGCTAGCTTGGTGGCTAGCTAGTTAAGGCAGCTGTCTAGCCGGATGGCTATCTACTTCATTCAGCTAGTTATGTCAGCTGGTTCACCAGTTGACTAGCTAGGTGGCTGGCAAGTTAAGACGACTGGTTAGCAGGATGGTCAGTTAGGGGGCTTTCCAGTTGTCCCCTGTCTAGTCGGCTGACCAGCATTGTGGCTAGCTAGATAAGCCAGCTGGCTATCAGACTGTCCAGCCAGCCGACTGGCTATTTAATTCAGCTAGTTGGCCAGATGGCCAGTCTTCTAGCTAGCTATCCAGTTGCCTAGCCAACTAACCAGCCAGGTAGCTAGCTAGTTAAGCCAACTGGCTAGCTTTCTAGCCAAACAGTTAGCTAACTAGTTAAGTCAGCTGGCTAGTCAGCTA
>NW_007238667.1:0-587 GCF_000164805.1 Carlito syrichta
CTTGTTGTGTTTGTTTGGGCTTTGTCTTTTTCTTGGTCTATCTGGCTAGGCGTCCATCATCTTTATTCTTTCAAAGAACCAGCTTTTTGTTTCATTTATTTTTTTCTATGTTTTTAACTTCTATATATTAGGGTTTTAACTTCTATGTATTAGGGTTTTTACTTTGGTGATCTGTATTATTTCACTGAAGTTAGGGTTTTGGTGGTCTTGTTTTTCCAGGTCTCTAGATGACTTCTTAGGTGGTTAACTTGTGATCATTCCATTTTCTTGATGTGTATTCACAGAGATATGAATTCCATTTTCGATACTATTTCATGGCATCCCATAGGTTTTGGTTTCTTAATTTTCATTTGTTTCCAGGAATCTTTTAATTTGTTTTGATTTCTGTATTAACCCAGGTGTTTTTCAGCATCACGCTGTTTTGTGTCCAAGTGTTTGTGGTTTATGGGGAAATTTTGTTGGTGCTTATATTTACTTTCATTCCACTGTGGTCTGAGAAGGTGCATTGGCAGTATTTTGATCTTATGAAATTTGTTTATGTCTGATTTATTACTGAGGATGTGGTCAATCTTGGAGTACATTCCATG
>NW_007238668.1:0-1092 GCF_000164805.1 Carlito syrichta
TTCTCCATCTTTTTCAGCTTTTCTCTGTTTTTAACAGTTTGGGCAATTCTGTATTTCAGGCTTCAAGCTCTGAGATTCTTTCTTCTGCTTGGTTAATTGTTTTTCATGATTGCCAGATTGTCATTTCATTTACTGTATTCTTTATTGCCATCATCTCAGTTATCAATTGTTTCTTTCTTCTTGTCTTTCTTTTTGCATATCCTTTTTATCAATGCCTTGATATCTGGATTTGTTGTAGGGACCATTCATTCTGAGACCAGTCTTTATTGTTTGAATTCCAAAGTCTATATCCTCAGGTACTCTCTTTCCAGGTTTCTGGGTAGTGCTTGTGTTCTTCCATTAAGTTATATTTGAAGTAGATTCCCTCTCCTTTTTCTCCCTCTTTAATTTTATGCTCAGTGATTGAGGGGATAGCTGTCACTTTTTCTTTGCTCAATCTCCTTTTCTTTCTTATGTAGATGCTAGATTTGTTCAATTTTGAAACTGGACTGGGGTTTGGGGGCTATGCTCTCTTATTGAAGTTTTGAGATTTGATTATGGTAATGGGGAAAGTTCTGGTTCAGAAGCTATCTGAAGATCATAATATCTGCTCGTTGGTGTGGGCCCCTGACACTCACTTTAAACAACCTTACAATCTGCCCATGCAGGTATGTATGCCCCTGGAAACAAAATGAGATTAGAAAAAGGAAAAGAACAGAGAAAGAAAGAACCAAGATGAAAGGAGAAGAAGGAAAACAGAAAAGAACACAAACGAACACACAAAAAATTGAAGATACACTCTCGCTCAAATATATCCATATGTAAAAAAAAATAGAGAGGGAGAAAAAGGGGAAATTAAAATCAGAAGACACTCACAGAAAGATCTGTGGAGAGATTGGGCAAAAAACCAAACCCAAACAAACAAAATCCGAGCTCCCTCTTGTGGACATTTATGGAACTTTAGGTTCCTTCCCCCCCTTTTTTTTTTGAGTTGGAGTCTCACTCGGTCGCCCAGACTGGAGTGCAGTGGCCACTTCCAGCAACCGCAGCCTGGACCTGCTGGGCTCCAGCTATCCTTCTGCCTCAGCCTTCCAAGTAGCCGGAATTACAGGC
>NW_007238669.1:0-567 GCF_000164805.1 Carlito syrichta
TTCTGTGGCCAGCTCCCAACATCTCCCCCTTTTTTATTTTTTTAGCACGAAACCATGAAACTCCATATTGCTCTTCTTTGCACTCTAAAGGTGATTGGGAGTAAACACAGCAACAAAAGAATCACTGCTCCGCAAATTCCCACATTGATGAGTACAGACATTAATGATTTTTGATTAGCAAATGATGCCTGAATTTCTTGATGTAATTTGGTAAGGTTTATATTCAGGTCTGAATGGTTCCAAATTCCAAGTTACTTTGTTCCAAGTACGTACAGATTTAAACTCAGAGTGACATTGGAGAGCCAATTTCTTTTTTAAGGTCACAAGTTCTTGCCCTACTGCTAAAACTCCTTCCTCCAAAGCACTAACCTTACTTTCCAACTTCTGGTGTATGATTTCCTGAATAGCCATGGCAATAGAAACGTTTTTAGACAGTCGACCAGCAAACATAATTGTATGAACTTCCCTAGATAATGCTACAGCTCAAAAGTAGCTACTAAAACTGTAACTCCTAGCTGGGCTCTCTGGCTCAGCCTGTAATCCCACACCTTTGGGAGGCTGAGGTGA
>NW_007238670.1:0-9986 GCF_000164805.1 Carlito syrichta
AAGGTTTCTGGTGGGTGGGGGTTGCCCTTCCCACATCTGACTTGTGTATAAAAGACCTGTTGTAATTCCCAATAACACACATCGCTTCTGCACTAGACCAGAGTCCAGTCTCTTTCTTTCTCTCTCTCTCTTTCTCTCTTCTTCCCCCTAATCGCCGATGCTGTCTCCACCTTTGGGGTACCCTGAACCTGGCTGGAGCTGGTCTCCAGCAGAAACAATCCTAAAATTAACATGGAACCAAAAAAGTGCCCAAATAGCCAAAGTAATCTTAAACCAAAAGAACAAAGCTAGAAGCATCACATTACCTGACCTCAAATTATACTGCAAAGGTATAATAACCAAAATGAGGAGGTTTTTGACAGAAAAGAAGAGGTAGTTCTTAAAGTGTTTACCAAGAATTTAAATTAAAATAATATAAGCTATTGATCAGCTATACATTGCTCTTTGCATCACAAATCCTAGGAACATAAAGATAATGGGTGAGGCAGCTGGCCAAATAAAATGACTTTAAATAATTGCTCCAAGCATGAGTGTTGGGGTTGGGGGCTGGGAAGGCATGATTGAAGTCCCCTACTCAGGTCTCTCTGGGCCTGCATAGTCACAGAGCTCAGACTGCTCTGAGCTATTTTTTTCTCAGTCCAAACAATGGAATATTACTCAACCATAAAAAGGAATAAAATGGTGGTGCTACAATATGGTTGAAACTTGAAAATATTATGAGAAGTGAAAGAAGTGTATGTGTGGATTAATGCATTTCATCAAAGTTGGAATGTTTTTCACCATTATTTCTGAAATGTTTTTTCCATCCCTTTCTGTTTTTCCTCTCCTCTGCTCAATTTCCAGAGTCTTGAAGTGTTTTTTGCTTTGTTTCAATTGTTCCAGTTTTATAATTCCTTTTGAGGAAGGAATTTATTGACCTTCTCACTAAACCATTCCATACCTCAGTAAGCCAGTGCTACCTCTGCATTAGTTAATTTTGATACCTAATACTTCCATGTCAAGTGCTAACTTCAAAGAGCTAAAAACAGAGAACAAGTGGTCCAGAGAAATAACTGCTTGCTAAAACATTTTAAAGGACACTTGATCTGAATTGACCATTGGAGAAAGCATATCCTCAGACAAAGCAGAGTGGTGAGTAATCCTTGCCCAAGTGATTGGGTTCTAAGTAATCATGTTGACATCCATCACACAACAAAATTGAATTGTACATCTTTACTTCCCCCAGCAGATGGTGACATTTTATAGAATATGGGTAAATTGTCCAAATGCATACATGAACTAAGTAAAACAGAATTGTCTCCATTTCTCCTTTATCCATGTGTTGAATTCATTTACAAAAAGGCATTCATCAAGAAGCAACATTTAAAGACTGTACTTATAGAAATCATTTTTATAGTTTCTCTGAATGTGTAGAGCACACAAAAAAAGAAATAACATTTATAAAAGGAGACCCTAAGAATAATTTTTAAAATAATAAAAAAAGTAGAATTTTTCAACATCTTCAATACCTAGTTTGCAGTGTTTTCACCAGATATTTTTCATCAGGTCACATCAACCTACCTATTTGTAAAAAAATAGAACTGTAAGGAAAAAAAGGCTAAAGTGGGCAAATTTGTCTTTACTGTCCACCTCTGGTTTCTCTTCACTCCTTTTTTCATCCAGGCCCTTACTCCTCTTGGTTTCTCAAATCAGTTATTTAGAATTACTTATTGTTTGGCATGGTAGCTATACCTGTAATCCCAGTGCTTTGGTCTCAAACTCCTGACTTCAAGCAATCCTTCAGCCTCAACCTCCCAAAGTGCTAGGATTATAGGCATGAGCCACCACACCCAATCCCAGTGCTTTGGGAGGATGAGGCAGGAGGATCGTTTGAGCCCAGGAGTTTGAGAGCAGCCTGTGCAACAGAGGGAGACCCTGTCTCTACTAAAAAAAATGTTTAAAAATAGCTGTAGTCCTAGATACTCAGGATCCTGAGGTGGGAGGATCACTTGAGCCCAGGAAGTGGCAAAGAGCCATGACCACGCCACTGTATTCCAGCATGTGTTAGAGTGAGACCTCATCTCTACAAAAAATAACAATTTTTAAAAGTTTTTTTTTTTTAATTGGGCATAGTGGCAAGTAGCTCCAGCTACTTGGGAGGCAGAGACAGGAAGATCACTTGAGTGCAGGAGTTCAAGATTACAGTGAGCTATGATCGCATCACTACACTCCAGCCTGGGGTGACAGAGCAAGACTCTGTCTCAAAAAATAAAGTCATTCTTAGGTATATGTAATTAGTATTCCCAACTTAATGTGCCAACTATTCCAAGGACATTAACTTCACTAGTTCAAACCAAACATCAATTGAACATCTATTGTATTTCAGGTATTCTTACCGAGCTCACAGTCCATCTAGTAAGGAAAACAAACAGTAATGTAAGAGGTGTTTTTATGTAGATGTACACAAGATTCCATGGTAACCCAGAAAATGAATCACTGATTCTGTTGAAGGAACTTAATATGTAAGTTTGAAATCTGAGTGGAATACGACAGACTGAGATGTGAACAAAAGGTATTTCAGAGGGAACAACTTGAGCTCAGATGTAGAAACATCAAACTATTCAGCATTTCTGTGGAACCCAGAACAGCCTGGCTATAACACACAGTATTAAACACACAGTGTGCCAACAGAGCTAAATGGAGGAGGAACAGGAAGAAAGAGGTGGGAAGTAAGGCTGCTGAGGTGGATTGGAGCCAGATTTTGAAAACCCTTAGAAGTCATGCCAAGGTATAGCACAGCCCTGTAAAGACCCTTATGAGGTGTGCTAAGGAGTGTGGACTTGATCCTGTTGGCTTCAGAGAACCATCTTTAAAAAGTGTGGAACCAGTAAAGGATGGAAGCAGAAAGACCAATTAAGAGATGATAGATCACACAAAGCTAGAGAGGAAAAGCATAGTGTGGATTGACGAATGGTGGTATCGTGTTGGGGGGGCAGTTAATGATGGGGGCGTATTTAAGAAGCATCACATGGTAGACTTTACAGGCTAGGATAACTTATTGGATGTGGTACCTGAGAAAGGGAAAGGCATACACAAGGATGACTGTGAGGTTTCAGATTCTGGCATCTTGGTATGTAATGATAGCATTATTCAAAACAGAAAACCCATGAGAAATAGTAGATTTGTAGAGTATTTGGTTTGGAACAAGATGAGTTTGAGGTGCCTGGGCGGGGGCAGGGGGATCCAGGTGGAGGTGCTGAGACAGAATTGGAGTTTAGAAGATAAATCTGGAGATGATAAAAAGTGAACAACGTAAACTTGTTGGAAGAAGACATAGGAATTGAAAGTCTTGGGTGGTTGAGCACAAGAAGAGGGTTCCCAGGATGGAGCCTTGAATTCCCAATATTTTAGGTTAGATGAAGGCTAAGAAGGAGATTATGAATAAGCAATTTGAGAAGCAGGAAAGGAACCACAGGGAATGAAGTCATGTTTAAGGGGGAAAGATGGCGAGTAATTCCTCTCAAAGTGCAACCCCTACATTTGTGGGAGATGGAGTGGTACACAGTGATATTCCAACAATCTTTCTAGAATAATCCTTGGCCCACTTTAATCACAGCTTGGAAGCCTGTCCATTCTTCATCATACTAAAAAGTGAACATCTTGAAGATGGGAAGAAGTGAGAATATTATGAAAGATGCCCAACTTACACCATGTAATTATTTTTTCTTTATGTTATTAAAAATGTTGAAATTAACACACAACTAATTTTCATTACAATTAATGCTTTTCCTCTCATAAGTTAAATTATACATATTAGAACAAGGAAGAAAAATGTGCAAAAATGGAAAAATTCTTGTGAGAAGTCATTCTTTGTCCAGAATATATGTTTGTTTATTGATTGGGTTTTTATTACCAAATTCAAAAGGATCTGATAAGTATATTGTCATGGGATTTCAACAGGAAATCACTATTTCTGCCCTCTGGGAGACAGTAAAGAAGGTTGGAATACCGCTTCCTTTGAATGCTATCCAGATTCTCCTTCTGGAAGAAAATAAATGTTCCCTGGCTACTGGGAGTGGTGCCCGTAGAAAACCCTCAGCTGTCAGCAATTTCAGTGGTTGTTTTGGCTGAAGAGAGCTGCTTCACCCAAAGTCACATCCTTCTAGGGTTCAGCCTGCATCTAATAGCTGAATGACAGGGGACGTAGCTCTCTCCCCGCAACGTGAGACGACTATGAACAGCTATTCCATCTTCAAAGATCGTCGTGTGGCAGACCAAGAGAGACATGACTTCTTCTTCCTCTGCCCAATCCTATATCCTTCCCTTCCCTCCAACAGGTGTTGATCCCAGGGCCCTTTCTAATAAATCTCCTGTGTGCTTATCTCCATCTCAGAGTCTGCTTCCTAGAGAACTCAACCTATAATGGAGGTGAACCTTGGACACGGGTTGCAGGCAATTCCTACATTCACATTTTCCTCTATTTGCGTTCAGATGCTCAAAACAGCTTGGCCACTGGAAGAAAGTAGAGCCATGAATATCCGGGTTTATTTTGTTTTATTTTTTAATTTATCTACAGAAAAATTCACTCTTTTTGGTATATAGTTCTATGAGTTTTGACAAATGAACTGAGTCATGTAACTATTACCACAGTCAAGATACAGAAGAATTCTCATTATCCCCCCCCCAAACTCTCTCATGCTATCCCTGTATAGTTTATTCCTCTACTCTGTCCTTAATTCCTGGCAACCACTAATCTGTTCTCTGTCAATATCCTTATGCTTATTCCAGAATATCATATGGATGGAATCATACAGAATGTAGACTTTTCAGCTGACATCTTTCACACAGAACAAAGTTTTTGAGATTCAGCCATGTTGTTCTGTGTATCAATAGTGTGTTCCTTTTTATTGCTGAGTAGTGTTCCATTGTATGGTTCACCACAGTTGGTTTCTCCATTCACAAGTTGCTTCCAGTTTTTATCAATTGTGGCTAAAACTGCTATAAACATTTGCATATAGGATTTTGTGTGAACATAAGTTTCCATTTCTTTGGGGAAAATATGTAGGCATGAAATTGATTGAACATGTGGTAAGTATAATTTTAACTTTATAAAAAACTGCCAAACTGTTTTTCCAAAGTGGCTGAGCCATCTCTACAATCCAATTAGCAATGTATGAATGTTCCAGTTGCTCTACAACCGTGTGTGTGTGTGTGTGTGTGTGTGTGTGTGTGTGTGTGTGTGTCTTCCCAGAAGGGAAGCTTGAGCAAAGATCTGAAAGTGGAGAAGGACCTGATTAGATAGGTAGGAGTAGTGTGGCAGGAAGGAACATGACCAGTAGTTGATATTGTTGGTATTTTTAAGCCATTGTAATAGGTGTATCAGTGGTATTTCATTGTGGTTTTATTTTGCATTTTACTGTTGATGTTGAGCAGCTTGTTCATTTCCTTATAGGCATCCGCATATCTTCTTTGGTGCAGTGTCTGTTCAAATCTTTCTCCCATGCATATACTGAGTTTTTTGTTTCCTCATTGTTTTGAGAGCTCTTTGTATATTCTGGATACAAATCCTTTGTTATATGTTATTTACATTTTCTCCCAGTATTGTTTATATGTTCGTCCTCTTAACAGCATCTTCTGCATAGCAAAGTCTTTTAATTTTTCATGAGGTCCAACTTATCAGTTTTTTTCTGTGATGGATAGTGCTTTTGGTATCATATCTAAGAATTATTTGTCTAATCCCAGGGCACAAAGAATCTCACTCTGTTGCCCAGGCTGGATTGCAGGGACACACTCACAGCCACCGCAGCCTTGACCTGCTGGACTCAGGTGATCCTTCCACCTCAGCCTTCCAAGTAGCTGGAACTACAGGCATGCACAACACACCAGCTAATTTTTGTTGATTTATTGTTTTTCCTCTCATAAGTTAAATTATACATATAGAGTTGAGGTCTCGCCAAGTTGCCCAGGCTGGTCTCGAACCCCTGGGCTCAGGCAATCCTCTCACCTTGGCCTCCCAAAGTGCTGGAATTATAGGCATGAGCCACCGAGCCTGGCCAAGTGAATTTTTGTAAAAAGTGTTGGTTGATTTCTGGACTCCATTCAATTACATTGATCTATGTCTATCCTTTCACCAAAACCACACTGTCTTGATTACTGTAGCTTTATAGTAAGTCTCAAAATTAAGTAGTATGAATCTTCCAATTTTGTTCTTATTTTTAAAAATTGTTTCAAATATTTGAATTCCTTTGCCATTCCATGTAAATTTTAGAATCACCTTGCTGATATCTACAAAGAATCCTGCTGGGATTTGGATTGGGATTGTGTTGAATCTATAGGTAACTCTTATTGAAATCTTAATAATATTGAGTCTTCCAATCCATGAACACAGTATATATCTTCATACCTTCATTGCTCTTTGATTTCTTTCATCATTGTTTTGTAGTTTTCAACACAAAGATCTAAGATATATTTGTTAAATTCACATCTAAGTATTTCATTTTTTGGTGTCATTGTAAGTAGTACTTGTGATACAGAGACCCACTAGTGTCTGTCCATGTTGTCACAGCCCCTAGAGAAGGGCATGGCAAAGGCACAAGCACTCCCTTACATTCCTGAACAATATTCCTGAGAGCTAATAAAAGGTGCGCTTCCCCTTATCTCCTATGCAATCCTGGTGAGTAGCTTCCAGGGATCCTGGACTTCCCTGTAGTCTACATCCAATCAACTGAAAGTTGCAAATCTTTTACTCCCTTTTTCTGAGTGGTTATAAGTTTGAACAATATAGTGTCGATGTAACCTTAAGTCTTGTGATTTATGTAACTTTTGTATCAATGTAAATCATAAGTTTTGTGATTTGTATAACTTTTGTGTAATGCATGATGTCTTAGGCCCTTTACTCTATGGCAAGTTTGATTACCGCTTCTTCAGGGCCCTACTGATAAAAGCTGTAAGATACCTCTGATACCTGGCACCAGGAAGTCTGGACTGAAAAATGTCACTATCGATAAATGTGACTGAAACTCAAGTTCTATACAATACTCTGTTGGTCATGTGGCTAATGTCTATGTACTAACTACTCTGGACTTATAAAAGTGAACTGTAAAAGCCTGGGTGGTGAGCAGAGCCATTTTAGAAAGACTTTGAGTCTGGCTCTGCTCCCTGGATTCGAACTCAGAAATAAACTTCTTTGTACCAGTTTCCTGCCCCTTTGACTTACTGGTATCAAGGGGAGCAGCCGAGTGTTACTCGGACCATATTACTTGTGGTGGGAAGAATAATGGTGCCTAAAGATATCCATATTCTGATCCCTGGAATCTCTGGCTATGTTACCTAACATGATGTAGTAGACTGTAGTAACATGATGTAGTAGGACAAGTTGTCAAATATCCTCCCTAAGTTATTTTATAAATTTATCATGCAGCTGGGCTCGGTGGCTCAGCCTGTAATCCCGCGCCTTTGGGAGGCTGAGATGAGTGGTTTGCCTGAGCCCGTGGGTTTGAGACCCGCCTGGGCAGTGAGACCTCATCTCTACAATAAATCAAAAAATCAGCTGGGCGTGGTAGCGCGCGCCTGTAATTCCGGCTACTTGGAAGGCTGAGGCGGAAGGATCGCCAGAGCCCAGTAGGTCGAGGCTGTGGTGGCCGGGAGTGGCCACTGCACTCCAGTCTGGGCGACAGAGTGAGACTCCAACTCAAAAAAAAAAATTTATCATGCTCTCAATAAAAATGCCAATAAACTTTTATTCTGGACCTAAACAAATGTTCTACTTCTGCCTCAATAGGTCTTCAGCTTCAATCTCAATCCACTGAACCCCCAGCAAAATTATTTTTGGAAGTCATTTCTACTAATATTATTCCCTCAATAAAAATTGTGTGGTTTGCTTTCAAAGATCAAATGTAAAAGTGCTTCTTCCCGGCAGTCAATCAGACAACAACAAATGCTTATTGAGCATCTACTATGTGCTTGTCACTATGATAAGCTCTGGCATTCAAGACTCTAGTGACATAATTTACAAGCCTTAAAGATTTAGATCTTTATCCAAAGACCACCTGAAAACCAGTAAGTGTTCGAGCAGAGGAATGGCATGACTGAAATACATCACTGACTCAAAATCAGAGGAGGGCAACATAGAAACAGAGACTGGATAAGCAGTTTTTATGGTGGTCCAGGGTACAGTTGGTGGCCACCTGAGCTAAATAGTAGCAGTGGCAACAAAGAGAAGTGAATGGAATGAAAGGATATTTAGGAGATAAAACCAACTAACTAGGCAATAGATTGGATTGAGGAAGGGGAACTGAGGAAAAGGGAGATGCCAAGAATGACTCCTATATTTCTGATGGCATAATAGAAGAGATGGTTTTGCCTCTCACATGTTAAAATTGAGATGACCTTGAGGCAACCAAGAGGGTATGTCAAGTGGGTAACTAGATTTCTAGGTGTAGAGCCACAAGGAGAGGCCTGGACCATTGATTTGGAATCACTGAAGATTCCATAGAGTGAAAAGAATGGGCTTAGGGCTGAGCCTTGAGGGATTATAACATTCTAACGTTGAAGGAGCTTCCCACAGCAACGAGGACAGTGGTATTAACTTATAATACTTGAAGCTAACTCCATGACATGCACTGTTCTGAGATTTTACACACACACACACACACACACACACACACACACACAGAGAGAGAGAGAGAGAGAGAGAGAGAGAGTCATGCAACACTTAACAATGGGGTATGTCCTGAGAAATGCATCGTTGGGTGATTCTGCTGTTACGCAAACATTCTAGTGTGTACTTAAACAAATCTGGGTGCCATAGCTTACTATATCCCAGGTTATATAGTGTAGCTTATTGCTCCAAGGCTACAAACCTGTATAGCACATGATTATACTGAATACTGTAGGCAACTATAACACTACGGTAAGTATTTGTGTATTTAAACATAGAAAAGATACAATAAAAATACAATATTATAATCGTATGGGCCTGCCCGCATATATATGGCTCTTCATTGACCAAAACATCATGTATCATGTGGTGTATGATTATATTTTTTTTTCTTACAATAACCCTGCAGAATAGCTACTATCACAATCACTGTTTCACAAATGAGGCACAGAGAGGTTAAGTGACTTGCCTAAGGCTATGGAGTTGTAAGTGGTGGAGCTGGCCTCTGAACTTGGATGGTCTCATTCCAAAGCCCAAACTCTCAAACGCAGTGCTCTGAAGGTGCAGCTATGAAATGGGAGGAGAATGGGGTGTGTGTGATGTCACGGAAGGTGAAAGAAAAGAGGGTCTGAGGGTGGTAGCTGTCAACAAAATTAAATGTTATTGATACATATGTACAATTACAATATGCCCATTAAAAATGTCATTGAATTAGTCCGACAACTCTCCCAAGAAGTTGTTCTCTGAAAAGTGGGCAGAGAAACCAGTGGCTGCAGGACATTCTGATTCGGTAAATATCTTTTGCTCATGTGTGTCAGAATAGGTTGAGTTATATTGTAGTAACTGGTAATCCCCAAATCTCACAACTCCAGGAATATGTGGGCACTAAAAATTATCCACATTTTACAAATGAGTAAATTGAGCCTCAGAATATCTGTAAAATGTGCAGGGTCCCCAGTTGGCAACATCCTAAGGGATACAACACTTAGAATTTCACACAGTCTAGACCTTAACAATTAAACGCATGAACGCGCCTCCAAATCCCCTGGACCACCACGCAACGTGCAATCGCGTCTCTTCGTCTTAGTCAAGAAGTTCTCCATCCAGAACTCAGTAACAGCCTCTCCAGGACTGATGGGGGCGCTGGATGTAGATAGTGGTGAGTAGCTATCTGCTTAGGACAGAGATGGCCAGGCAGGGGACATTCAACAAAAAAGGCGATGGCGTTCTCCGGGTGGGATCCACGTCCCGTTACTAAGTACATCGTGTACACACGAACCCCTCCTTTGCCTGAAGTCATTGATGAAGACCTGACTTCATCACCGAGGCGTTGGGGAAAGGTGGGGTC
>NW_007238670.1:10006-11222 GCF_000164805.1 Carlito syrichta
CCCCGCGACAGCCCCGCCCAGATCTAGCAGAACCGGGGGCGAACCCGGGCCGGCAGAAAGGCGGGGAGAAGCTGCGGGGTTGAAGGCGGGGCGGGCGGCTGCCAAGCCGGCCAATAGGCGGCTCTCCAGAGGCTGAGCCGAGAGGGCAGGGGCGCCGCCACCAGCACCGCTGCCTTCCAAGTTTCTCCTTGTGGGCGCGCTGCCCCGCGGCTCCGCTCCTCCTGGCGCAGAGGGGCCGGGAGAGGCCAGAGGAGCTGACTCGGGACGGGATTTCCAAGGAACGGGGGAGGCCCGGCCCCCGACCCGCTCTGGGGTGGAGAGGGGCGTCGGCAAACGATGAAGGGGCGGCGGCGGCGGCGCCGAGAGTACTGCAAGTTTGCGCTGCTGTTAGTGCTGTACACGCTGGTGCTGTTGCTCGTCCCCTCCGTACTGGACGGCGGCCGCGACGGGGACAAGGGCGCCGGGCACTGCCCCGGCCTGCAGCGCAGCCTGGGAGTGTGGAGCCTGGAGGCGGCGGCGGCCGGCGAACGCGAGCGGGGCACAGTGACGCGGCCAGCCGCTGAAGGGGGCGCGGGCCAGTACCCCCGGTCCCCGGGCAACCTCAGTGGCGCTGTCGGGGAGGCGGTGTCTCGCGAGAAGCAGCACATCTACGTGCATGCTACCTGGCGCACCGGCTCATCCTTCCTGGGCGAGCTCTTTAACCAACACCCGGACGTCTTCTACTTGTACGAGCCCATGTGGCATCTATGGCAGGCGCTGTATCCGGGCGACGCCGAGAGCCTGCAGGGCGCGCTGCGCGACATGCTGCGCTCGCTCTTCCGCTGCGACTTCTCTGTGCTTCGGCTGTATGCGCCGCCGGGGGACCCTGCTGCGCGCACCCCGGACGCAGCCAATCTCACCACGGCCACCCTCTTCCGCTGGCGAACCAACAAGGTCATCTGCTCGCCGCCTCTGTGCCCCGGCGCCCCCCGTGCCCGCGCCGAGGTGGGCCTCGTCGAGGACACCGCCTGCGAGCGCAGCTGCCCACCCGTGGCGCTACGCGCCCTGGAGGCCGAGTGCCGCAAGTACCCGGTGGTGGTCATCAAGGACGTGCGCCTACTGGACCTGGGCGTGCTGGTGCCCCTGCTGCGGGACCCGGGCCTCAACCTGAAGGTGGTGCAGCTTTTCCGCGACCCACGGGCTGTGCACAACTCGCGCCTCAAGTCTAGGCAGGGGC
>NW_007238670.1:11601-39164 GCF_000164805.1 Carlito syrichta
TGTCGGCGCGCGATGCCCGCGAGGCGGTGCACGCCTGGCGCGAGCGCCTGAGCCGAGAGCAGGTGCGCCAGGTGGAGGCCGCCTGCGCTCCAGCCATGCGTCTGCTCGCCTACCCTCGCAGCGGAGAGGAGGGCGACGCGGAGCCGCCCGGGGACGGGGACACGCCGCTGGACACGGAGGCCGAAGGCGCCACGTAGTCCCCCACTCCTACCCCCGGGGCGGATCCGGGTAAGGTGGCCCGGGGCAGGGCGGGGGTTGGGAGAGGTCTTCGGGGAGCCTGAATGGCCTGGGGTAGGCGAGGGTGAAGAGGGGAGGATGACATCCCGGATCCATCCTGTCAGATCGTGTCCAAGAGGATGAGAAAATCCTGCTGGTAGAATTTGGAAGAGTCATCCGGACCTCCAGCTGAGTCCCCTGCCTCCTCAGAGGAGGACCCTGAGACAGGAGAGGATTCTTAAGTGTGACTGAGGCGGAGCCCAAGTCTCCGCACTCCCAGTCCGCTCTATGAAGTAGGAGGTATCAGAGGGCCGAGGAGAGCAGAGAGGGTTTGAAGTAGTCCTAATGGACCTTGAGACTGGGAATTGATGTGAGGAGGATAGGATTTCAGGAACCATTTGAGGCGTTTGACTACGAAGTTCTCTTGATGCCAGTTTATCCTGTGAGGGAACTTTTTGCAGTGGTATTTGCTGGCACAGAGAAAACCAGAAGCGCAGTGGAAAGGTATTGACTCGAAGCCTATCTATCCCTAATCTTTCTATTTCATATTTTTTCTTCCTTCCTTCCTCTCTCCCTCCCTCCTTCCCTTCGTCCTCTTCCTCCCTCCTTCTTCTCCTCCTTCTCCTCCTCCTCTCTCCTTTCTTCTTCTTTCTTCTTCCTATTGGAGTCTGGCTCTGTTGTCCAGGCTGGAGTTCAGTGACAAGATCATCGCTCACTGCAGCCTCAAACTCCTGTGCCCAAGCAATCCTCCCATCTGGGCCTTCCAAGTTGCTGGGACCACAGGCACGCACCACCACAACCAGCTAATTTTTAATTTGTATTAGTGAAAGGACCTCACGATGTTTGCCTAGGCTGGCATATTTTTTTCCTCTTTCTTTTTTTTTTTCTTTTTCTTTTTTTGAGTTGGAGTCTCACCCCATCGCCCAGCAGGCTGGAGTGCAGTGGCACACTCAAGGCCACCCCAGCGTCGACCTGCTGGGCTCAGGCGATCCTTCCGCCTCAGCCTTCCAAGTAGCTGGAACTACAGGTGTGCGCTACCATGCCCAGATAATTTATTATTAAAATTATTTATTGTGGAGATGAAGTCTCACCAGTTTTCCCAACCTGTTCTTGAACCATGGGCTCAGGAAATCCCCTCACCTTGGCCTCCCAGAGTGCTGGGGTTATAGGCTGGAGCCACCACACCCAGCCTTTTCCTCTTTCTTATGTGCAGACTTCAAGGTCTTTCTCCTGAGTTACCAAGCATGCAGGCATAGTCAGGTGGGTTTTACAACACTTTTTGCACAATTTGTGTGTCTCAGGCGCTGGTGAATTGGATAATAGACTTTGTTTTCCTCTTGCCCATGTGCACACCCCTCTCCTTCACCTTCCTCCTCTCCCTTCCCCACCTCCAAGTGGCTGGCGTTTGCAGGATATTTGACCATATTCCGTTCACATCAGGTCACAAAAAGCTGCCTGGTCAGCTTCCTCTAGTCCGACAGGCCGTCAGGGCTGGGCTTCCCCCACTCCGCCCCATCCCTTTGAGAGATGGAGCCTTAGATTGGCAGTAGCAGTTTGTGACTACAGAAGCTTTGTGAAAAGCCCCTTTTTGGTTCTCTTTATGTAAAGTATATATCTGAAGTTACTAACGTGGGCTTAAATGATCTCAAAATGTGTTAAGTGTCCAGGTCAATGTATGGCCTGTAACACTGGGCTGAGGGAAGGTTTCTTTCTGCATGATGCTGACCATAGGAGTCTAGTTAGAGGCATGGGAATGTATTTCCCCAAACTTTGTGTGAGTTGGAAGGGTGCCACCTTCTGCACTGTGCAGTCAGTCCAGAGGAGGAGGAAAAGCAGTGCTGGGTGGGCGGAAGTGACTTAAGTTTCTATTCATTATTTTATAGTGTAATTCAGCATTCCCCTGGGATGAAGCTCCGAGGACAAAGGTTGATGATGTTAATGAAGACAGATTTTGTTGTTACAGAGCCAGGGTTTCAGAGTGATTTCGGAAGCTGGCTAATTTTTCTCTCAGTAATCAGCTGGTTTTCTTAGTCAGTTTCTGTAATTGCTAGGAAGTCTGTGTTCTTTCCTGATTTCCAGAGTGACGGAGGCACAGGGTGACTTGTCACATCTTAACAAAAACATCCTTTCATCTGCTAATCCTGTATTTACAGATGTAACAAAATGGTCCTTAACCCTCCTTCACAGGCCTAAGGGAACTCCTCCCCTGGGTGAATGCTGCAGCATTTGATGACTTTAAGACATGACAATTTCCCAGAAACTTTTTCTTTCTTTTTTTCATTTTTACTAACATTTTTCTTGAGTATTGACTGGGGTGAGGCAATAGAGAGAATAGAGAAGAGGATAGAGAACAGTCTTCACCCTCTAGGAAGTTAGAGTCTGTGCAGGTGACAGTGACTGTGGAGGAAGACACCAGCACTGCTGTTTGGAAGGCTGATGGAGTTTCCTTTGCAGAGCTGCAGGGACATCTGGGATCCAGCTTTAGACTCTTGCAGACTTTAGTGACTGAGTCCTTCCTCCCGCATTGGGCACACACCACCACCAAGTGGATTAAAATGCTTGTATTTCTGTTTCCTAGGAAGATAACGTTACTTACCCACTGATGGGTTTTCCAAGTTTGTCACACTCTAGAGAAGAGAGAAGAGAAGGGGATGGATGCTTACTGAACAGCTATGCTATGTACCATGCACTCAGTTAAGCATTGTACATATATTGTTATATATTGTTTTTCCAGATTAGAAATCTGAGACCCAGAGAAGTAATTTGCCCAAAGTTACATCTTAGGCTGCTGTGGGTGCAACAGTGTTCAGTGTTAGACTCCAGAGCTCTTAATTTCTCCATTATAACACACCTTACATAGCCCACCCTTGGCATCCCCTGACAGCACTCCTGGCACCCAATCAGGCTAGTGTGGGGCGGGAAATACACTTAATTTTGTCACTAATATGTCCCACTGAACAAATAAAATATCCCTGAGCTGCTGACAGCAACTACACAGGAAAGCTGATGACTATATACAGCCAGCTTCTCCACAGGGCATCTCAGCATGCCCTGGGCTTAGCAATGTACAGAGACTACAGTGAATTAAGCCGAGTAGCTTCTGGATGGACTATACCTGATAGCCAGGATTTGGTAGGAAGGGAGTCAGTGAGCTTTTGGGGGGGGGGACTGTAGCACCCCGAGCCAAGTCACCAAGGATTCGGGGCCTTGTTTTATCTTTTATATCTTCTTGGCTTTTGTTCACTAGCTTATCTTACCACTGCTACAAGATGGTAGCCACAGCTCCAGGCATCACATCCTCATACAACTACACAGGGTTGTTCAAATGCAGAAAGGAAGGAAACTGGTTAGCTGGTAAGAGGTGGAGGGGGTTTCCCTCATGCTATGCTTTTTTAATATGGTTGTAAAACCTTTCCCGGAACCCCCTACCCCAGCCAACTTCCCTTTATGTCTCATGGGCTAGAACTGAGTTACATGGCCTGTCCTAGCCCTATATTTGGTGAAAGGGAGTATCATGACTGGCTTAGACCAGCAATTTTTAGCCCTGGCTGAATATTACATACGATTGAGGAACTTTTTTTTTTTTTTTTGAGTTGTAATCTCACTCTGTCCCCCAGACTGGAATGCAGTGGCACGCTCATGGCCACCGCAGCCTCAGCCTGCTGGGCTCCCACGATCCTTCCACCTCAGCCTTCTGAGAAGCTGGAACTACAGGCGTGTGCTACCACGCCTGGCTAATTTTTGATTTATTGTAGAGACAAGGTCTTGCCAAGTTGCCCAGATGGGTCTTGAACCCCCAGGCTCAGGCAATCCACTTGCCTCAACCTCCCAAAGTGCTGGGATTACAGGCTGAGCCGCCGAGCCCAGTTAGGAACTTTTTTTTTTTAATGCCAATGCATGCTGAATGCAGTGGCTCATGCCTGTAATCCCAGTAATTTGAGCAGCCAAGGCAGGATTGCTTGAGGCTAGGAAGTTGGAGACTAGCTTGGGCAACATAACAAGACCCCATTTCTATTGAAAAAATATATAAAAATTAGTCAAGCGTGGTGGTGCACACCTATAGTCTTAGCTACTCATGAGTTGGTGGCTGCAGTGGGCTATGATTTTGCCACTGCACTTCAGCTTGTCTCTCTCTCTCTCTGTCTTTTATTTTATTTTTTGCGTTGGAGTCTCACTCTGCCCGCTCAGGCTATCCTTCTGCCTCAGCCTTCCAAGTAGCTGGAACTCAGGCATGGGCCACCATGCATGGCTAATTTTTTTTAATTGCTCATGTTGGTCTCAAATCCTCTCGCCTCGACCTTCCAAAGTGCTGGGATTACAGACTTGAACCACCAAGCTCCAAATTCTTGCCTCCTTTCTTGATTTCAGGCCCGGCCAAGCCTGTTTCTCTTTAAAAAAAAAAAAAAAAAAAAAAAAACCAATGACTGAGCTTCACGCCCAGAGATTCTGATTTAATTAGTTTAGAGTGGGATCCCCAGACCCAGGCATTGGGATGTTTGAAAGGCTTCCAACGTGATTGTACTGTACAGCTAAAACTGAGAACCACTAGCTCAGAGCAGTCATGATCATTGTCCCCTGGGCCAGGTGATCGCCACCAGGTGACTACCACAGGAGCAAAATCAGAATGAGGAATAAAGACAGCAAACTGCTGCCATAGTGATTTATGTGAAAGAATTTGGAGCTGTGAAATGCCAAGTAAATGTAGGCTGTTATTACGGAAAGGAGAAAATGTCTTAAATTACATATGGGCCCATTTATCACCCTCTCACGTGCCTTCAAATGCTTTGGTGTACAGACGTAGCTCATTCTCCAATACTTCACACTATCCACTACTGTTCAGAACAGACTAATGTGCTGTCCTATCCTTAACCTCTGCCCTTGGTAGGTCCCAAGATTTCTTCACTATAGGCATTTAAGGCAACTTTGTCTTTGTTCTTGACAAGGTATATGCATCCTTTGAAAGAAATCAAGAAAGGAGGCAAATGCCCTGTAATTTAAGTCCTAACAATCAGGAAGCTTTCTTTCTACAGAAGTCATCCAAACAGGAGAAGAAATGACCAGTCACCACCAAATCATTGTGAAAGTCTTCCATTTTAATCAGGAGACTGAGCCCCAAGTGTTTTATATAGGCTTATGTATAAATATCACTGAAAAGAGAACCTATTGCTTAAATACAGACTGCTAAAGAATGGACATTTTTGAAACATTTCTCCTGTACAGAATCTCTCATTAAAATTTGTTCAAACTCCAAATAGTAAATCAACCTGGGTGCTGTGTTTGAACCAGAAGGCTGGAGTTAGGAAGCGTGTGTGTATGTACATAGATAGGTAACTAAATGGCAGAGCTGCAATAAGATGTGAACAAATTTTAAAACACACCCATGTCCAGATCAGTATTGCCCCTTGTGAGGTTAATGCTATCTTTGATCAAGACATTCTTGGAACTCCCACTTGGGCTGGCAGGCCCAAGTCCTTCCCTGGCAGGACCCCTCAGTTGATGGTGGATTTGTTGTTTAGGAAAAGTCAAGACTCCTCAGGTCTGGTGAGTGAGGCAGGGGAGGCAGCTGGTTCTGATAAGTGAGGGGTAGGCATAAAATAGTAACAGTTGTTCCTTGATTCATATGAAGACAGTTTTTATATTAGGGCAAAGGAACCCAGGCTTCAGGCCTAGTTCTCCTGGTTAGTACTACCTGGGCAAGTCCCTAAACCTTTTTGGCTTTAGTGTTCTCACCAATGAGAAGTAGAGGTTGAATTAAGGGAATTTTCGAGGTTTTTGGTGCTAAGGGGAGGTGACATATATTGAGTGCCTATTTTGTGCACTGTGTTACTTGTCTAATGCACATTATCTTAGTTAGTCCTCATCTCTGTGAGGTAGGTAGTATCCCCGTTTTATGGATGGTGCAACAAGCTCAGAGAAGTTAGGTAATTGTTAAGGATAATCCAGCCAGAGGATTCAAATCAAATGCTCTTTGTTTTTTAAATTAGTATTTTTTTAATGTATAGAAACAATAGAAGCACATGGTGAAAACAGAGGTTAATGGTATTGAAGAGTATAAAATACCTGCCGGTCTCACTTCCTAGAAGCAACCACAACATTTCTTGTGGTATATGTCTAGAAATGTTGTATGCAAATTCAAACAGAAAATGTAGCCTTTTTTATACACAAATGGGATTGAACTATATTGTTCTGTACTTTTTTCACTTAATGCTTTGAAAATCCTCCCATAGGCTGGGCATGGTGGCTCATGCCTATAATCCCAGCACTTTGGGAGGCTGAGGTGAGAGGATTGCCTGAGCCCAGGGGTTCGAGACCAGGCTGAGCAACTTGGTGAGACCTCATCTCTACAATAAATCAAAAAATTAGCCAGGCGTGGTGGTATGTGCCTGTAGTTCCAGCTACTTGGAAGGCTGAGGTGGAAGGATCACCTGAGCCCAGCAGGTCGAGGCTGTGGTGGTCGTGAGCGTGCCATTGCACTTCAGCCTAGGTAACAGAGTGGGACTCCAACTCAGAAAAAGGAAAAGAAAATTCCCCCATATTCTGTGCTTTTTAAATGACTGTATTGTATTTCATTGTAGAAATGTATTATAACAAATTTAACTAGTTCCTGGTTCTATACTCTAGGAGATTTAGGTTATTCTAGGGGTTTTTTTTGCTATATTTCATTGCATTTTTATTAGCATCCTTATATTTGCATGCATGTGAGTATATCTGTCAGAAAAATTCCTATAGTAGACTGACCTTATGTAGTGAAAGGTGTATGCTTTTTCCATTTTGAGGGGTAAAGTTCTTCAGAGTTGCACCAATTTCATTCCCGCCTGCAGGTTTTTGGAGCGTCTGTTTCTCAGACTTCAACAACATGGATTTTATTTAATTTTTTCATCTTGGCTAGTCTGATGAGTGGAAAAAACTTGCTGCTTGCACTCTGGCTCTCTCTAAGCCTACACTTCATCGCTGATGATGAATGATGGTCTCATACCTCGGGTTGTGGTAACTGGAATGCGGAGATAAAATTAACTTCTGAGCCCTTATGCAGTTCACATGTTTTTGGAAAGTGTCATTTTTTGTGATTATTTTGAGGTACTGGATACATTTTGATATAAAAAGTAGTATTCCTTTATAAAAGCGCACTTCCACAGGATGTCAGGTTTTAACAAGTTTCTTGTTCAGGTGGCATTCTTTTGGTAATATTGCAGTGAAATATACCTATGGGACATCAATAATTTGAAGACACTATCACTGGGGAAATTAAGCTGATTTACTTAATTAATTAAAGAGGTTAAAGAGCAGTGGTGTGGTCATAGCTCACTGCAGCCTTGACCTCCTGGGCCCAAGCCATCCTCCAGCCTCAGCCGCCCAAGTAGCTGGGACTACAGGCATGCCCACCATACTCAACTAGTTTTAAATTTTATTTTGTAGAGACAGGGTCTCACTATGTTGCCCAGGCTGGTCTCCAAGGCCTCAAGTGATCCTTATGCTGTGCCTCCCAAAGTGTTGGGATTATAGGCATGAGCCACCACTCCCAGCTCAGGCTGATTTTTAAATAAAGTTTCACCCTTTATACTGTTTCTCTGTGCTCCTGAGAACACGTTTTCTGATATTAGTGGGATAAAATGCAGAAGTGCCCATTTATAGTTTTTGAGGCGTGATTTTTTTTTTTTCTTTTTTTCAGTCTGGGCAGAGATTTTCTTCCCATGAATACAAATATAAATAGTTGGGAGTGATGCTTTTAAAAAAGCATTTACAAACAGCTGATTTAAAATTCTTCAGTATGCCTCATCTCAGCATGAGCATCCCAGAAAGAATGAAACTTAAGGAGTTAAACTGGCCATACTTTTTTGTGTCTGATGTTCCAATTGAACAAGGTGACTAATAAATGGACCTCTCTCTTTGTGAGGCCTCTTGGCTCCTCAGCCTCTTGCTTCATAGTGGAACTAAAAGGAACTTGCTCTATTGAAAGAAGCATTTCTGCTGAGGTGCAGTATAGAATAAGAACAGTAGGGACTAAGAAACAGCTCTGGCCCAAGTTCAAGAATACAGGCAAGTGAGAACTGTTGGGAGCTGAACAGGAAGCAGTTTCAATTGGCAAAAAGTTGCAGAGCTCGGTGATGTCTTCATGAGAAGAAGAATCCTTCAGCTTTGCTCCCCACCCTCTGTTAGCACCCAGGCACCAAGCCAGTGACCAGGTCTGAAGTTTTCTGCAGCTTACCTTGTTCATATTTAAGATCATCCTGCTGGATGCTATGAATAAATTATAGCATCAGTTGATGGTGAATTTTTTTATTGATATAATATGTATACATATTTATAGGGTACATGTGAATACTTGTTACAGGCACTGAATGTGTAATGATCAAGTCAGGGTATTTGGGGTGTCCATCACCTTGAGTATTTTCTTTTTTCTTGAGTTGGAGTCTCACTCTGTCACCCAGGCTGGAGTGCAGTGGCACAATCATGGCTCACTGCAGCCTCCATCTCCTGGGCTCAGGTGATCCTTCTGGCTCAGCCTCTCAAGTAGCTGGGACTACAGGCATGTGGCACCATGCCCTGCTAATTTATTTTATTTTATTGTAGAGACGAAGTCTCACTATGTTGCCCAGACTGGTCTCAAACACTTAGTCTCAAGTAATCCTCCTGCCTCGGCCTCCCAAAGTGCTGGGATTACAGGTATAAGCCACTTGCCTGTCCTGAGTATTTATAATTTCTATGTGTTAGGAACATTTTAAGTCCTCTCTTCTAGCTATTTTGAAGTATAGTACACACTGTCGTTAACTATAGTCACCCTACTCTAATGAACATTCTGTCTATCCTTCTATCTAACTGTATGTTTGTACTCATTCGTCAACCCCTCTTCAATCCCCACCCCATCCCCACCCACGCACCCTTCCCATCCTTCTACCCTCTACCTCCATGAGATCAACCTTTTTCTTTTTGGCTCCTCCATATGAGTGGAGGACATGTGATATTTGTCTTTCTGTGCCTGGCTTATTTCACTTAACATAAAGAACTCTAGTTCTGATGGTGAATATTTTTTGATTAGGAGGTTAAGAGACTGTGAAAGAGAACTAACACATTTTGTCTCAGTGATGACTATACTCTGAACCAGCAGACTCTCTTTCCCCTGAAATGGACAGGAGCAGCAAGGACTTTGCTGTAGAGTCTCATTTGGAAAATAGCCACTGAGGTAGACACGTTTCGCTTACGGAATCAAAGCCCTTTCTGGAAACATTACCTTCAAGCAGGGGTGTTAAGGGGTGCACCAGAAGATGCAGGGTAGTCTCTGTGTTGGTCAGTAAGAAGTCTCAAGTATGGCCTGAAATCCAACTGCTTGGAGGGAGTGCTTGTTTGATTAATATAACTGGGTCACGGCATCCAGCAGGCTGGAAGCAGAGGAAGTCTAATTGAACATCTGAAGTATGTGATTCTGCCCTGAGACAGAACATCACAGAAACATTTATATGTATGGGGAGTCAATCCAGGGTCAAGACTGTGAGTTCTTTAGTAAAGATAATGAAGTGAGGAAAGTTATGAGCAGCCCCAAGAGGGAACTGAGAGGCTAATTGAAGAAATCATTCCATATAGATAGATAAGGCAGACATTAGGAAAAAATGCCCTAGAGCTTTGAGGTCATTTTCCCATGACTGAGAGCAAACTTTCTCAAAAAAATCTACTGTCTCGAAGAAGTTATAGGAACAGTAAGCCAAAAATACTAAAATCAACACAATATTTTAAAAATAGGACTTCCTTGCAACCAGCCAAGAGCTGACATATGTTAAGTATACAGATTTTTGAAGCAATAAAAGTAGATGCTGTCTCTTGCTGTAATAAAGGATATCACCAAATGTAATAAAAGGAGAAAAATACATTTTCCAGGTTCTACAAACAGCAAAACAGTTACTTTGTTGTCTTTCTGCACGGTTCCCCTTCCCAGCTGCTAGGAATTGCAAAGAGGACAATTTTGCAAAAAGGAGATGGTTGGCTAAAAATAAACACACACAGCCCCCTCTCCCAAAGAATAGCAAAATTCCTAACATTATTGAATGCCTTTTAAAGTAATTTTACTTTATTTCTCAACAGTCAAAAGGGGAAGAGAAATCATTTTGAGCTCAGGAAAAATCCATATCTTGATCCTAGATGGGCAGTCTCCAGGAATCCTGCCGGCCGGCGGGGAGTTGGGGGGACTGGCCTACATGACCCCATTTTTGTGCCAACATGAACCTTCTGTAGGCCATGGAACCATTTTACTCCCACTAGACTGTGGACAGGAAAGGCTAGGAACGGGTGGACCAAACATACTGCCTAACTCTGCGGGGAGAGATACCTAAAGTGATTGACTGGGCTTTGGCTGGTTCACAGACTTTGTACACTGACTGGCCATCCAAACCCGGGACTCCTAGAGCTGATCAAGGGCTGTCCCAGTGCAAGGGAGAGATTTGAGGGGATCTTCAGCCCCTCATTTGATCGAGAACCTCTGCGGGGGACCAAATGGCTGCCCAAATTGCAGGTCTAAGCTCCAGGTCCCTTCCCAGCTCCGTGCCCTTTTGAATCCCTCCCACCCCCACTTGGTGGATGGCAAACATCTGCAGGTGGCCTGTCCAAATATATATTATCAAGTACTGAGTCAGTTCCTTTATTGGAGTTGGGAGCAACTTTACTCACAAAAGCAACTATGTACGCCAGCTAAAATTATATCTGAGCAGCTCAATGAAAGGAAAAAACAAAAGTCAACCAGCAAATTTAGCTGTTTCCAGTATTAATACTGGGTTCTCAAGTGAGCTCAAAAAATTGGGAAATTTTTAGCTGGGGTGGGTATCATAAAATTGGAGAAATGTTATTATCTTATTCTATTCTACTAGGGGAAATACAATGGCCATTTGATTTTGCCCTGGCTGACACTGGGCTTAAATGACTCACATAAGTTGAGGTTTTACTCTGAGTTCCTGCCATGGTGGGCAGGGCAGCAGGAGTGTGTGTTTGCTCATCTCTACACTGGGGCCAGGTAGGTGGCTTCTCCCCTAGTTTCTCCCCCAACTCCCTAGCCCAGAATTTTGTCTGTTTTTGTTTTGTCTGTTGGTTTTTGTTTCATTTTGTTTTGACTCAGCCCTGGGTTTTGTTTTTTTTTTTAATTTTTTACCTGAGTTGAGAGTTGTTTCAAGTGAAATAGAAGTGAAACTGTTATTGACTAGTGAAAGTATAACTCGCACCCTCTGCCATTGCCACTTAATTTTTCAGATCGAGTCTGGAAATTTGTAATATTTATGTCATTTAAAGTACATTTCTAGGCTATTTGGAGGTACAATTATAGTAGCAAACTAAATGCTTCCTATTACATTTTGATTTGGAGTCACAGTGAGGGAAGGTACTTTGACATTTCTGGTATTTCAAATATTATTTTAACATTACCCCAAGCAGCTCCCTTAAAAAAAAAAACAGTAATTCCGGCTACTTGGAAGGCTGAGGCGGAAGGATCGCCGGAGCCCAGCAGGTCGAGGCTGCGGTGGCCGAGAGCGGCCACTGCACTCCAGTCTGGGCGACAGAGTGAGACTCCGACTCAAAAAACAAAACAAAACCAAAAAAAAACACCTTAATGACTCTATTGTCGTAAACATTGTCAGTCATTTCCGTTTTCCTTGGCACTGTATTTCACTGATTTGAGGTGAAAACAGGAAGGTTAAGAAAGCTTAAACTGAGTTCACAGATAAGCTTAGACATTAACATCATCCACAGAGTGTGGTTCCAGGTTAGGATGCTGGAAGACAACCCCACAAGGACACATCACCATTGAAAAGGAGGCTAAAGCACTTCCTCAGCCCATTTGTTCTGAAGTTGGTCTAGGAGGAAGGCTTTAAAATAGGCTGGAAAATAATCCAGTCAATGATAACGGGACCTGCTGAATACCCGGAAATCTCAGCTCTCTCAAGTGCGAAGTGCCAGCACCAGATTTTAGCATCTGTGAAGTAGCTTTTGGTTGTCAACCCCAGGGCACCTCACCTGGCGCAATGTGTGGGCAGAGACTGGATACCTCAGAGTCACAGGTACAGACCTTTTGGAGGCGAGACCAAGAAAAACTTGAAGGGAGAAATGGCAGGTCAGAATTGACAAGTGCAATTCAACAAGTAAGTAGAAGTGAGGTGTCCATGTAAGTTCCCAGATCCACTTGGGAGGCCCAGGGCCTGACCTGAAATGGGCAACAGAAAGGCCACTGAGAGAAGCAGAGCCAGCCATAAGTTCATTTAGTTGAATCTTCTGTTTTCTAACTTTCAAGCCAGCAGGAAGTTGATTCTTCCCTCTTCCCCATCCCCCACTTCAAAGGTTGAAAAAAGTATTATTAAAATGCTAAGTGCGTCTTCCTGAGTTATTCTGCTGTAGCCCAGGGAGCTTCAGCTGAGCCAACTGCGTGCAGTCCAGGCTCCGTAGACCTGGAGTGAACCCCAAATTGAAGTTTCCCTTTGATGGCAGTGAGGCTATTAGTAGGTCAACCAGCTGCATTTAGGGCTTGGCTGGTAATTAAAACACTGGGGGGAACTGTAGCACAGTTGATAAAATACACTTAACTCATTAAAGTATGACTTTGAATCTTTAAATACATAATTTGTTTATTAAAAGGTGAAAGCCAATTTGTGAATTATTTGAGTATTGAAGAATGACCTCACACTTCAATGCCATATATATATTTGAGTTGGAATCTCACTCCGTCGCCCAGGCTGGAGTGCAGAAGCATGCTCATGGCCACCGCAGCGTCGACCCGCTGGTCTCCAGCGATCCTTCCGCCTCAGCCTTCTAAGTAGCCAGAACTACAGGCGCGGGTTACCTTGCCCGGCTATTTTTTGATTTATTGTAGAGACGAGGTCTCGCCAAGTTGCCCGGGCTGGACTCGAACCCACGGGCTCAGGCAATCCACTCGCCTCGGCCTCCCAAAGTGCTGGGATTACAGACTGAGCCACTGAGCCCGGCCCACATATTTTTTAAAAAACCCTTTTATATATGCTTTCAAAATAATAACACACAAAAACCTCTATGATTCTTGAAATTAATTGCATGAATTTTTTTATTATCATTTTTCTATTATCATACAGGATGGGTCTTTGAATAGTTCTGACTTACAAATAAACAGAAGGGTCTATGCTTGTTTCAGATGGTAAAAAAAAAAAAGTAGCAAACATTTTCATTCTCCCCAAACTCTAGGTAAGTGGAAATAGTTTTAACCAAGAAGTTTAGCAGCTTAAAATGTAATTATTCCTTGTCAAACATCTAGCAGCAGGAAAAAAGGACAATGCTAGCTGCTTGGAAACTGTAGTTGAATGGTAAACTGAGGGTTCGGGTTTTAAATATGCACCCAAAGTTAAATATTTTATTGCTCCATATGAACAGAGCACCATAATTTTAAGAAGAATTGGGGTCTGGAGTGAATTAAATTCTTAATCCTTTATCTAAGATACTGGGGATTTAGGCATCTTAGGGAATATTGCACTAAGAATTCATGGCATGTTTGTGTTTTAAATACAACAAAAATATTGAGAAATGGTAGGAAATTAGCTAATAGTTTATTTAGGTTCTACTTGGGGGCTATAGACCTCATGAAGGTGCAAGTCAGAACTGGAAGATATATAAGTATCCCTAACCTGGTTCAGTGACATTCAGGAACTAGAGGCCAACACGGGAGAGTGGGAACCCATTCCCAGTGCCTAGTGTGTAGAAAGAAAGAGCCCTGTGAGGTTGCAGCCTATGTGCTACCTAGCCTATATTAGTAGAACTTCAATTAAGTTCTTCAAATACCCCACAGGCAGTAATAGTTCTTTCAGTGTGCTTGTCTCTCTTCTCCTCCCACCTTGCACTGACAGTGATTTGATTAAAAACTAGAATGTAAAGTAGCTTTTCAGGTCAGTAAAATAATTTTTAAAGAAGACTTTTAGGTCAGGCACACTGGCTCATGCCTGTAATCCCAGCACTTTGGGAAGCCAAGGCAAGACCAGGACTTCAGGAACAGCCTGGGCAACATAGCAAGACTCCTCCTCTACTAAAAATAAGAAAAAAAGTTTAGCCGGGCATGGTGGTGTACCCCTGTAGTCCCGGATACTCAGGAGGTTGAGGCAGGAAAATCCCTTGAGCCCAGGAGTTCAACGCTGCAGTGGACTTTGATCATGCCACTGCACTCCAGCCTGGGAAATATAGCAAGACCCTGACAAAACAAACAAACAAACTTTTAATAAAAGGATACAAAAGAGTGCTTATGGGTCCAGAGGTTGGGCTGGTAGTACTCTCCATAAACATTTGTTGGGAAATGGGATGTGACCTGGCAACGTTTAGCACTTGGTTAGTCATTGACAAAACCATCCTGAGTTACTGCCAAGTTGATTTCCTGGTTTTTTGTTTTGTTTTGTTTGGTTGGAGTCTCACTCCATCACCCAGGCTGGAGTGCAGTGGCACGTTCACGGCCACCCCAGCGTCGACCTGCTGGGCTCACACACTACCATGCCCGGCTCATTTTTTATTTATTTATTGTGGAGATGAGGGCTTGCCAAGTTGCCCAGGCTGGTCTCGAACCCGCGGATTCAGGCAATCCACTCGCCTCGGCCTCCCAAAGTGCTGGAATTACAGGCTGAGCCACCGAGCCCGGCCTATTTCCTGGTTTTTAAAGCAACCCAAGTGAAGAGCTGAACATAATGCACAAAGAAAAAATGACAGAACGTTTTTAAAAACTTTTTATCTTGAAATAATTATATACTCACAGGAAGTTGCAAAAACAGTACTTCATCTAGCTTCACCCAAAGGAATATCTATCTTATGTGTAATCAATAGCAACACCAGGAAATTGACACTGGTGAAATCTCATAAAGATATTATTCAGTTTTTAGCAGTTTTTACATGCACTCATTTTGTGTGTGTGCATAGATCTGTGTAAACATGACTACAATCAAGACACAAAACTGTTCTGTCAGCACAAAGAAACTCTTGAGCTACCTCGTTATAGTTACACACCCTACCCCATCCCACTCTTTCACTGGCAGACACTAATCTGTTCTCTATCTCTGTAATAATTGTTATTTCAAAAATGTTATATAAATGGAATCATACAATATGTAACCTTGAGGTTGGCTTTTTTCAGTCCGTGTAATTCTCTGGAGATTTATCCAGATTGTCTTGTTTAATAACAGTTTGTTCCTCGGCCGGGCCTGGTGGCTCAAGCCTGTAATCCCAGCACTTTGGGAGGCCGAGGTGAGAGAATTGCCTGAGCCCAGGAGTTTGAGACCCGCCTGGGCAATTTGGTGAGACCTCGTCTCTACAATAAATCAAAAACTTAGCTGGAGGTGGTAGCACACATCTGTAGTTCCAGCTACTTGAAAGGCTGAGGCGAAAGGATACCTGGAGCCCAGCAAGTTGATGCTGGGGTGGCCATGAGCATACCACTGCACTCCACCCTGGGTGACAGAGTAAGACTCTGACTCCAAAAAAAAAATAGTTTGTTCCTCTTCATTGCTGAGTATCATTCCATGGTATGGTTGTACCAGAGTTTGTTTAACCATTCATCTGACTGAAGAACACTTGGATTGTTGTCAGTTTTTTGGCTATTATGAATAAAGCTTCCATGAATATTTGTGCACAGGTTTTTATGTGCACATAAATTTTCATTTCTCTGGATGAATGCCCAGGAATGCAGTTGCTGGATTGTGTAGTAAAAGTACGTTTACAGTAAGATACCTACATAAAAACCTTCAAGTTGTGAACTTTCAAAGATGCGAATGTATGTTCACATGTCCAATCACTAAGTTAGTTCACGTGTCTGGTAATGTACTGTAAAATTAAAAATGTTTTATTTCTGTTTGTTATGTATTATTTGTGTGAAAAGTATTATACACCTATTATAGGACAGTACTACATAGCCGATTGTGTCAGTTGGGTATCTAGGCTAACTTTGTTGGACTTACAAACAGATTGGACATACGAACATACTCTTGGGATGAAACTCGTTCGTATGTAGGGGACTTACTGTAGGTTTATAAGAAACTACCAAACTTTCCAGAGTGGCTGTACCCTTTTACATTCCCACCAACAATGTATGAGAGAGAAAATTTCTGGACCTCCTCACCAGCATTCGGTATTGTTGCAATATTTTATTATAGCCATTCTAACAGGTATTTAGTGATATCTCATTGTGGTTTTGATTTGCATTTTCCTAATGGCTGGTGATGCTGAACATCTTTTCATGTGCTTATTTGCTATCCATATCTTCTCTTAGATGAAATGTTGGTTCAGTTGTTTTGCCCATTTTCTTTTTTTTTTTTTTTTTTTGAGTTGGAGTCTCACTCTGTCGCCCAGACTGGAGGCAGTGGCCACTCCCAGCCACCGCAGCCTCGACCTGCTGGGCTCCCGCAATCCTTCCACCTCAGCCTTCCAAGTAGCCGGAATTACAGGCACGCTCTACCACGCCCGGCTGATTTTTTTGATTTATTGTAGAGATGAGGTCTCGCTGCCCAGGCGGGTCTCGAACCCGCGGGCTCAGGCAATCCACTCACCTCAGCCTCCCAAAGGCGCGGGATTAAAGGCTGAGCCACCAAGCCCAGCTAGGAGTTTTGTTAAACCTAGAGCTCAATTTGGGAGAAATTGACAACTTTATCATGTTGCGTTTTCTAGTCCATGAACACAGTATGTCTCTGTATTGATTTAGATCTTGTTTGCCTTCTTTCATTGGTGTTCTGTAGTTGTCAGCACGCAATTTATTTACATGTTTTGCTAGATTTATACCTACGTATTTCATTTGAATAATTGTAAATAATATGAGTGTTTAAATTTTGTTTCAATGTGTTCATTTCTAGTATATATAAATAAATTGGTTTTAAAATATTAATCTTATGCTGAAATCTTGCTGAATTCACTTATTATTTCTAGGAGTCTTGTATATTCTTTGGGTTTCTTTTTACATATACAGTCATGTCATTTAACAATGGGGATACGTTCTGAGAAATGCATTGTTAGGTGATTTCATCATTGTGCAAACATCAGAGGGTATTTACACAAACATATATGGTATAGCCTACTACACACCTAGACTGTTGCTTCTAGGCTACAAACCTGTATAGCATGTTACTGTATTGAATACTGCACACAACTGTAACACAATGAAAAGTACTTGTGTATTTAAACATATGTAAACATAGAAAACATACCATAAATATATGATATCATAATCTAATGGGACCACCATTGTATATGAGGTCTATCATTGACTGAAATGTCATTATGTGGTATGTTGACGGTATAATCATATCTGAAAATAGGGACAGTTTTATTTCTTCCTTTCCGATTAGTATGGTTTTAATTTCCTTTTCTTGCCTTATCATTATTGGCTGAGAATTCCAATACTATATTGAATAACAGTGGTGAGAGTGCAGACGTCTTTACCTTGTTTCTGATCTTAGGGGGAAAGCATTCAGTTTTTCATCATAAAGAATGAGGCTAGACGTAGGTTTAAGTAGTTGTTCTTTATTAAAAGTTGACATTCTCCTTTATTCCTACCTGACTGAGAATTTCATCATGAATGGGTGTTAAATTTTGTCAAATGCCTTTTTTGCATCAACTGATATGATCATGTGATTTTCTCCCCCCCCGGCCTGTTAATATGGTTGGTGGTATGGGTTGATTATCCAATATTAAAACAGTCTTAGATTCTAGTCTTGATAGTTAAATTTTCAACTTGATTTGCGAATATTTTGTTAAGAATTTTTGCATCTAAGTTCATGAGAGATACTGGTCAGTAGTGTATTTTTTTGTACTTTGCCTGATTTTGGTAGCAGGATAATACTGGCCTCATAATTTTATGGAAGAGATTGTATAGAATTGATGTTGATTCTACTTTAAACATCTGGTAGAATTATCCACTGAAACAATCTAGGCCTAGAGATTTCTTTTTGGGGAGTCTTTTAATTATTCATTCAATATTTTAGTAGTTATAGCAGGGGTCCCCAACACCCAGGCCACAGCCTGTTAAGAACTAGATCACACAGCAGGAGGTGAGTGGCAGGCCAGTGAGTGAAACTTCATCTGTATTTACAGCTGCCCCCCATTGCTCACATTACCGTCTGAGCTCTGCCTCATCAGATCAGCAGCATTAGATTCTCATAGGAGTGCGACCCCTGTTGTGAACATGTGATTCCACATGCGAAGGATCTAGGTTGTGTGCTCCTTATGAGAATCTAATGCCTAATGATCTGAGGTGGAGCTGAGCCAATGATGCTAGCGTTGAGGAGCGGCTGCATGTACAGATTAACATTAGCAGTGAGGTGTGCCCCCTCCCTCCCTTAGCAGTGTCCCACTACTGCCAATCTGTTTCTTACAGTATTACGGTAAATGTTCAGGGTCTGCTTATGAGTGAGAATGTGTGGTACTCAGTTCTTTGTTTCTGTGCTAGATCAGGAAGTATGATAGACTCTAAATTCATCCAAGTTACTGCGAAGTCCATAATTTTGTCATTTTTATGGCTGCGTAATATTCCATCATGTATATATACCACATTTTTAAAAATTCAGTCCAGTTTTGAGGGCAGCACAGTTGGTTCCATGTTTTTGCTATCATAAATAGTGCTACAGTAAATGTGTGTGCAGGTATCTTTTTTGTAGAATGATTTGAGTTCCTCCAGGTATGTTCCCAGTATGGGGATTGCTGGGTCATATGGAAGGTCAATTTCTAGTTCTTTTAGAATTCACCACAATGTTTTCCATAGACGTTGAACTAGCTTGCATTTCCACCAGCAGTGTAGAAGCGTTCCCTTTTCTTTGCATCCTTGCCAGCATCTGTTGTTTTTTCTTTTACTAATGATGGCCATTCTTACTGGGGTTAGGTGGTGTCTCAATGTGGTTTTGATTTCCATTAGTGAGGATGAGCACTTTTCCCATGAGTCTGTTGGCTGCCCGTATATCTCCTTTTGAGAAGTGTCTATTCATGTCTTTTGCCCACTTTTTAATGGGGCTGTTTATTTCCTTTCAGCACATTTGACTTCCTTGTAGATCTTAGGTGTTAGGCGTTTGCCAGACATATGGTTGGCAAATATTTTTTCCCATTCTGTGGGCTGTCTCCTTGCTCTCTTGATGGTTTCTTTTGCTTTGCAGAAGCTCATTAGTTTGATGAGGTCCCACTTGTCTATCTTATTTCTTAAGGTATGGGCATTTAGGGTTCTGAATAGGAATTGGTCGCCAGTTCCAATTTCCATAATGGTGTCTCCTACGTTTTCTAACATTCTTATAGTTTGAGGTTTACATTTAGATCTTTGATCCATTTAGAGTTAATTTTTGTGTATGGTGATAGGTAGGGGTCCTGTTTCAATCTTCTGCATGTGGTCAGCCCGTTTTCCCAGCACCATTTACTGAATAGGCTCTTCTCTCCCCAGTGGTGGTTGGTGGAGGGTTTGTCAAAGATGAGTTTGTTGAGAAACTGAGGTTTTGCTTCTGGAATCTCTATCCTGTTCATTGGTCTATATGCCTGTTCTTGTACCAGTACCAGGCTGTTTAGATTATTGTAGCCTTAAAGTCTGTGTTATACCTCCCGTTTATTTTGAGGATTGTTTTGACTATTCATGGTTATTTGTTTCCATATGAATTTCTGTATTGTCATTTCAAGGTTGTTTCCAGAAGAATGATGTTGGTAATTTAATGAGTATTGTGTTGAATCTATAGATTGCCTTTGGTAGGATGGACATCTTAACAATGTTGATTCTTCCTATCCATGAGCATGAAATATTTTTCCATTTGTTTGTGTCATCTTGGACTTCTTCGAGCAGTGTTTTGTACTGTTCATTGTCTAGGTCTTTCACTTCTCTGGTTAGGAAGATGATGAGGTATTTCATTTTTTTGTGACTGTTGTGAATGGAATTGTACTTTTTTTTTTGGAGTCTCACTCGGTCGCCCAGGCTGGAGTGCAGTGGTTGCCCAGCCACCGCAGCCTTGACCTGCTGGGCTCCGGAAATCCTTCCACCTCAGCCTTCCAAGTAGTCGGAATTACAGGCACGTGCTACCACGTCCAGCTAGTTTTTGATTTATTGTAGAGATGAGGTCTCACCAAGTTGCCCAGGCGGGTCTCGAACCCGCGGGCTCAGGCAATACACTCACCTCGGCCTCCCAAAGCGCTGGGATTACAGGCTGGGGGTTGTACTTTTTATTTGGTTCTCTGCCTGTTTCTTGTTGATGTATAAGAATGCGACTGTCTTTTGTGCAGTTATTTTGTTCCCTGAGACTGCCAAAATCCTTTATCAGTGCAAGGAGGTTTTTGACAGATTCTCTTGAATTTTTGAGGTATAGGATACTGTCATCAGCAAAGAGGGATAACTTAACTTCCTCTTTTCCTATTCGAATAACCCTTATTTCCTTCTTTTGTCTAATTGCTCTAGCTAAGACTTTCAACACAATGTTGAACAGCAGGGGTGAGAGTGGGCAGCCTTGTTTCGTTCCGGTTTTCAGGGGGAAATGCTTCCAATTTCTGTCTGTTTAGCAATATGCTAGCTGTCGGTTTATCATAGATGGTGCTTACTATTTTGAGGTATGTTCCTTCTATGCCTAGGTGTTCAAGGGTTTTTATCAAGAAGGGATGCTGGATTTTATCGAAAGCTTTTTCTGCATCTAATGATATATGATTCTTGTTTTTACATCTGTTGATGTATTTAATTACATTTATGGTCTTGCAAATATTGAACCAGCCCTGCATCCTGGAGATGAAGCCTACTTGGTCATGGTGGATGATTTTTGAGATGTGTTTTTGGATCTGATTTGCTAGAATCGTGAGAATTTTTGCATCTATGTTCATCAAGGATATTGGCCTGTAGTTCTCTTTCTTTGTTGGATCTTTACTCAGTTTGGGTATCAGTGTGATGTTAACTTTGTAAAATGATTTGGGGAGAATTCCATCTTCCTCAATTGCCTGGAAGACTTTCAATAGGATTGGTATCAGCTCCTCCTTGTAAGTTTTGTAGAATTCCACTGGAAAGCTGTCTGGCCCAGGTTTTTTGTTTTGTTTAGGTAGTTTGCTTATGACAGAGTCAATTTCCTGGGTTGTTATTGGTCTATTTAGTGTCTCAATGTCTTCTTGTTTCAACCTTGAGAGGTTGTGTGATGTCAGAAAGTCCTCCATTTCATTTAGATTATCGTTTGTTTCCATACAGGTGTGCGTAATAATCTCTGGTAATATCTTGTATATCTTCTGGGTTGTGATTTGATCTTTTGCATTTCTGATTGTTGTTTATTTGGGCTTTTTCTCTCTTTTTCTTGGTCATTCTGGCAAGGGGCCCATCAATCCTGTTTATCCTTTCAAAGAACCAGCTTTTTGTTTTGTTGATTTTTTTCTATGATATTTTTGTCTACAGCCTGTATTTGGGCTTTTATTTTGGTGATCTGGATTCTTCTGCTGAAGTTAGGGTTTTGGTGGTCTTGCCTTTCCATCTCCCTTAGGTGATTTGTTAGGCTGTTAACTTGCACTCTTTCCATTTTTTGATGTGTGTTTGTAGAGATATAAATTTCCCTCTTAGAACTGATTTCATGATATCACAGAGATTTTGCTAAGATGTTTCTTTGTTCCTTTTTTTTTTTTTTTTTTTTTTTTTTTTGAGTTGGAGTCTCACTCTGTCTCCCAGACTGGAGTGCAGCGGCACTCCCAGCCACCACAGCCTCGACTGCTGGGCTCTGGCGATCCTTCCGCCTCGGCCTTCCAAGTAGCTGGAACTACAGACATGTGCTACCACGCCCGGCTTTTTTTTGATTTATTGTAGAGATGAGGTCTCGCCAAGTTGGCCAGGAGGGTCTCTAACCCACGGGCTCAGGCAATTCACTCACCTCGGCCTCCCAAAGCGCAGGATTACAGGCTGAGCCACCGAGCCTGGCCCTTTGTTCTTAGTTGCTTCCAGGAATCTTTAATTTTTGCTTTGACCCAGGAGTTTTCAGCATCACACTGTTTAGTGTCCATGTCTTTGTGGGTTTAGGAGGAATTTAGTTTGTGTTGATATTTATTTTTATTCTACTGTGGCCTGAGAAGTGCATGGCAGTATTTCAATCTTATGAAATTATTTATGCTTGATTTATGGCCGGTGATGTGATTGATCTTGGAGTATGTTCCATGTGGTGATGAGTATAATGTATATTCTGTGGTTGTTGGATGGAGTGTTCTATAGGTATCTTTTTCTTGTAGGTTAGAAAAATTTTGTTTAGAGGGTAAATTAGAGAAGAATGGTGGATCCACCTCCTCAAAATTGAATAGTGGGCCAAATGCTGAAGAAGCCTTTGGTGATGAATGCTTGAAGCTGGGTGCTTATAAGGCTTCCTTTAGAAGGCTGGGAACAGGAGCATTCCTGTGAAATGTAACAGGGGGTGGGGGAGTTGTTTTCATGGCAATTAGTTGTTAAGGAGGGCAGCAGCTGGATAATGCCAGGCAGGAAAGTAGCCCAAGGTCTGGGTCTCGGGGGATGCACAGGGTGAGGGGGCCTCAGAGGGTCGCCTCTTGTTGGTCTTTCTGCAGGGACTCTGAGAGGGCCCCAGAGGTAGCTCCTACCTGCAGCGGGTGCTCTCCTGGTATGTCCTAAGCTGGATCAGGAGGGGAGGAAGCAAGACCTTCCCCACCTCACAGGACAGTCTTGGAAGCCCTTTTTTCAACATTTTAAAACAAAGTTTATTAGAGAAAGAAAAGAAAAATGAAAGGGAGACATGCCAGAGCTGGCATGGGCAAGAGAAACCACAGATAAGTTGCATTTTCAATCAATATAGTTACATTTCCAAAGGATTATTTATAAATGTGTTCTTTAATTTCCAAGTGTCTGGAGAATTTTCTGTTATCTTTTTACTATTGATTTCTTGTTTCATTCCATTATGGTTATTTTATTTATAATAATTATTTTAATTATTTTAAATTTGTTCAGGTTTGTTTTGTCAACTGGGATATAGTCTATGTTGTGAATGTTCCACGTGCGCTTAAAAATAATGTGTATTTTATTGTTTTGGGGTAGGATGTTCTATAGAGTGTTCTATAAGTATCAATTCAATCCTGTTGGCTTGATAGTATTGTCAGTCCTTTCATATTTTTGAATTTCTATCTAGTGACTCTACTGCTTGTTGAGAGAGTGGGGCATTGAAATTTCCAACTATAAATATGGACTTATTTCTCTTTTCTGTTCTTTCAGTTTTTGTTTCAGGAAATTTGAAGGTTTTTTGCTTGGTATGTACATATTTAGGATTGCTATGTCTTATTGGTGGATTGACCCTTTTATCCTTATGTAATGTCCCCTTGTCTCTGGTAATTTTCTTTGCTCTGGAGTCTAAATATTGTGTCTAATATTAATATAACCACTTTTCCTTTCTTTTAAGATTTGCATTGTATATATATCCTTTTCAGACTTTTACTTTCAACCTATATCATGATATTTGAAATGAATTTCTTATAGACAGCATATTCTAAGGTTATGTTTTAAAATCTATTCTGCCAATCTCTTTTAGCTGGTATAGTTAAACCATTTATATTTAATGTAATTATTGATATCTTAGGACTTAAGTGTGCCATTTTTTAAACTTGTTTGTTCCCTCTGTTTTTGTTCCTCTGTTTCTCCTATCCTGCCATCCCCTTTGAGTTACTTGAACGTTTTTTAGAATTTCATTTTATCTGCAGTTTTTAGTGTATCTCTTTGAATGCTTATTTTAGTGGTTTCTTTGGATTATACATATGTAATTCACCACAGCTGACTGGTGTCAACATTTTACTACTTGCAGTAAAGTGTAGAAAACTAGTATCTATTTTAGATTCCCTTATCTTTGCCCCCCTTTAATAATTCTCTTAAATATTTTCTCTAAATATATTGAGAACCACATCATACAATGTTATGTTTTGCCTCAACCATCAAAAATAATTTTTAAAACTAAAGAGAAAAGTCTATTAAATTTACTCTTTTTATCCTTTCTGTTGTTCTTTCTTCATTTGTGATATTTTCAAGTCTTCTTCCTTTATCATTTTCCTTTCTTTCAAATAACTCTTTCATAGCAGTTATTTTATAGCAGTTCTATTGGCAACAAAATCTCTTAGTTTTCTTTCATATGAGAATGTCTTTATTTCACCTTTATTCCTGAAGGTTACTAGCACAGGATGTAGAAGTCTGGAGCAACAGTTATTTTCTTTCAGCACTTGAAAAGTGTTGTGTAAGCCGGACTCGGTGGCTCAGCCTGTAATCCTGCACCTTGGGAGGCTGAGGTGAGTGGATTGCCTGAGCCTGCGGGTTCAAGACCCGCCTGGACAACTTGGCAAGACCTCATCTCTACAATAAATCAAAAAATTAGCCAGGCGTGGTAGCGCACACCTGTAGTTCCAGCTACTTGGAAGAATGAGGCAGAAGGATTGCCAGAGCCCAGCAGGTCGAGGCTGTGGTGGCCGGGAGTGGCACTCCAGTCTGGGCGACAGAGTGAGACTCCAGCTCAAAAAAAAAGTGTTATGTCACTTCCTTCAGACCTCCTTGCTTTCAGATATGAAATCCACTGACACTGTTGTTCCCACTTTCTTTCAAGATTTGTCTTTACTTTTCTGAAGTTTGATTATGCTGTGTCATGGTGTAGGTTTCTTTGAATGTTTCTTGTTTGGGGTTTGCTCAGCTTCTTGAATCTGTAGATTTATGTCTTTTACCAAATTTGGGAAATTTTCATCCATATTTCTTCAAGTACTTTTAATTATTTTTTTTTTTTTGAGACAGGGTTTCACTCTGTCACCCAAGCTACAGTGCAGTGGCACCATCATAACTCACTGCAGCCTCAAACTCCCGGGCTCAAGCAATCCTCCTTCCTCAGCCTTGTGAATAGCTAGGGTTAGAGGCATGTGCCACTACATCTGGCTGATTTTTAAACAAAAATTTTTTTAGTAGAGTTGAGGTCTCGCCAAGTTGCCCAGGCTGTTCTTGAACTCCTGGCCTCAAGCAATCCTCCTGCCTCGGCCTCCCAAAATGCTGGAATTACAGGTGTGAGCCACTACATCTAGCCTTCTTCAAGTACTTTTTTAGATCCACTCTTTTTTGGAACTCTGTTAACATTCATGGTAGATCATTTATTATGGACCATAGCCCTGAGGCTCTTTTCATCTTCTTTTCATTCTAGTTTTTGTTATTCAGATTGGTAGTTTCTATTATTCTACTTTCAGATTCAATAATTCTTTATTTGTCATCTCTATTTGGCTATTTAACCCATCCAGTGAGCTTTTGAAATTTTCCATTTGGCTTTCCTTCCTTTCCTCCTTCCCTCAACAGGGTCTCGCTCTGTTGCCTAGGCTGGATGGAGTACAGTGGTGCAATCATAGCTTATCTTGAACTCCTTGACTCAAGCTATCCTCCTGCCTCAGCCTCCTGAGTAGCTAGGATCACAGGCATGCAGCACCACACCCAACTGATTTTTACAAAATTTTTGTAGAGATGGGGGTCTTGCTTTGTTGTCCAGGCTGGTCTCAAACTCCTGGCTTCAAGTGGTTCTCCTGCCTCAGCCTCCAAAAGTACTGGGATTATAGGTGTGAGCCACCACACCTGGCCCATTTGGTTCTTCTTTAAAATTATATTTCTTTGCTGAGAACTTTTTTTTCATTTATTTGTGGGGGACATGTTTTTATTGTTTTGTATAGCAATGTGGGGTACAAGTCAGGATTACTACACAAGCAGGCTGCATGCAGGTGAAGCTTGGGCCTCCAACTGGTCCTCGCTTTCCCTGGTTTAGGACCAGGTACGCTTTGTGTTGTTACATCCCCCTTCTTCCCTGACAGTGTCCAGAGACTGCTGATTCTGCCCTCATGCTAATGTGATTAATGTTCAGGTCCCACTTATGAGTGAGAATATGCAGCATTCAGTTCTTTGTTTCTGTGATAGATCACTAAGTATGATGGTCTCCAACTCCATCCAGTTTCTACAAAGGTAGAAAGTTGGACTTGTTGCCTACATTCAGTCTCAATGATTCAGAACAGTCAAGTACTGCTGGCATGACTTTACACATCTGAACTGGTACACAAGTGAAGAATGGATAGTTACAATGGTTGGTTCTTACATGTACAGACAGCTTCAGTCTCAGCTCTTTCCCCTCCCCTCAGCAGGTCCCAGAAAGCTGTGTTCTCCTAAGTAGGTGCTCCACAACAGCAGCAGAAAGCACTACCATACTGACAGAGGTGCCCCCACAGTTTTCTGGTCTTTACCCTCACCCAAGACCTCTTCAGTCATTTTCTCGGTCTGCCTTCACAAACCAGATACTGATTCTGTATGGGTTTCCAGCATTGGCTAATACAGCTTGGGTAAGGAAGATTATGTTTCTTATTGAAGAGGCCTCACATCATCAGGGTCCAACAGACTTTCTGTCTAGGATTTCTGTATTCTCAAGTTCAATAATCCTTTGTTCCTTCCCTTCCAGGTCAGTCACCATGAACCAGGGCACTCAGCATGCTGCCCCAGCACTGGAGAAGCAGCTCTGTGGAGGCAATCTGTCACACTGTCAGAAACTGGGACTTGATACCAACTGCTGTGCAATTCTGCTGAGCAGGAATATCATGAGCTGTTAAATAATGATGGATGCATTGGTTGAGATGAAGTTTCCAGTTAAGGAAGTGGCAGTGCAATGTGGATATTTATGGTCATAAAACAGGAAGAACTTTAGTTTCCAGGCTGTACCTGCCTCTGCTGGAGCCATTTCAACACGGTGTCCTCACAACAAAGAAGAGATGCAGTTTGGTTACCATTTCACATCAGCAGGTGTCTGAACAAAAACAATGTGAATAAGAGCCAAGTGCAGTCCTGCCTATCTTGATTAAATTACTTAATAGTAAATAAAAGGTCTGGGTGATATTGTTTTTAACCTGATTCATCCAGCTCTCCTTCAAATAGCTTCCCTCCCCTCTACCTAGAACTGATTTAAAATTTTATTAATTTTTTTTTTTTACAGAACCAAATTTTAAAAAGTAATTTTTCTTCCTGGGGTGGGAGAACCCTAATGAATTGAAACAATATTTTACTTTCAAATTGTTCTGGTGTTTTTGTAGTTATATTATTAAATGACTCTGGAGTCATGATAATGAAAGAATTTCTTTTGTTTTGCTAGGAGGCAGATTTTATGATGTAGTTCAATTGCATGGTTCACGTGAAAGCTAGTTACATACAAAGGAATACAAAGATGATGAAGGAAACTGTATATTAGGTCCAATAATTTTAGCAATTATCCAGTAAGAACCTAAGCATTAAACTGCAATGTGAAATTCACTTACCTCAATCTTACTACTTGATGTTGTCACACGTGGCAATGCCTCTTTCAGGGTTCTGCACTCAATGTTAAAGACAGTTGCAGGCCAGGAGTCATAAGCAGAGGCCAGGTTTAAAATATTTC
>NW_007238671.1:0-1021 GCF_000164805.1 Carlito syrichta
ATAATGATCTATGCATTTGTGGCTCAGGTTGTGAATGGACATGTCCTCTGCTGGGTCCCTTGGGAAAACTTCGATAGGATTGTATGGTGGCACAGAGCACAGAGAATTCTCTGGTCTTTTGATGTGAGGGGCACACCACTCAAAAATTACTGTCCAACATTTTTCCTACCACCGACTTTCTTCACAACTCAAGCCATGAAAACACACAGGCTAAATCTCTGGCAACATGCCCCATAAGCAAGCTTTGTTACGGCAATCCACCTTTGAGAAGGTGGAACTCTTTCCCACCTGAGATACCAAGGGAGGCATGTCCAAGCTGTATCAGAAGGTCCCTGTCTGCAATTGACTCCATTCATGGAGGAACTTCTGTCTCAGCCTACTGGACGGATTGCACATGAATAGGTATCTAATTTCATCATTATGTGGATGAACCGATTGTTTGAGTCAGCAAAATTAGGGAGATATTAGACAGCTTGTTCACTCAAGCTGTCCTCCTCTTTTTCCCGGGAATCCCTTCTTCAGGGCAGTCCTTGGGAATAACTGCTAATTTCAGGATGAAATCCGTTATCCAGGTGCTTGGCCTCATGTCATCATGAGGTAAAATCGTCTCCACTAATCTGGTCTCATTCGATTCCTTCTGATGAGCCTAGCGGCCTCTCTCAAAAGGAGGCAGCACTGGAGGATGCTTATCTGGGTCCTTGATGACATCTTGGTCTTGTCTCTACCGAGGTGTTGCCTGAAAAGTCTTGCACAATAGAGTTATGCTGATGCCCTTCGAAGGTGACAGGAGTGCATGGTGGCACGAGAGGGAGGATGGTGCTGACATTGCTCTAGTTGCGGAGCTCTCTAAGGTGGATAGGCTATCCAGGGTGACTCCACACCAAGGAAGCAGTTCTCCATGAAATAGGCAAATTCGATTGTAATGTCTTCACCCCTGCCACAAAAGCCGGGCACATGAAGCACACCTTCCCTACCACAAAATCTCTGTTTGTGTCTCTCAGTGAAATATTCTGCCCACGCT
>NW_007238672.1:0-749 GCF_000164805.1 Carlito syrichta
GGAATCTTTTTTTCTCTGGAGTCTCCATCTGCCAGGCCAGTGTGCAGCACCATGATCGTGACTCCCCATGCCTTGACCTGTGTGGCTCAGGCGCTCTTCCTGCCTTGGACCCCAAGCAGGCAGGACTCCATGGGCCATCACGCTTGACTCTATTTTGGGGATCTCTCACCAAGACGAAGTCTGGCCACTTCTCTTGGGGTGGTCTCCGATATCTGGGCTCAGGAAGCCACCCACCTCACTCTCTCATGGCATATGGCTGATGGACATGAGACACAGTGCCCAACCTGGACTCGCATGTTTTGTTGGTGGGAGTGATGCAAAGGAATGACCCGAGATGGAGGACAAAGCATTACATGTAGCTGGTAGCATGGGTGCAACCACACACGGATCCAGTTGTGGGATTCTGGGGAGCAATGAGGTCTCACTATGTGGCCAACTAGTCTTGAACTCTTGGGCTCCAGCAGTCCCCCACCTCAGCCTCCCAAAGCCACAGCCCAAGTGTCTGCTGTTCTACCATCATCAGGAACTCTAGGCCCAAGAATGATGTCTCCTTCCCCAAAGATCTCTGTCTATTCACGATGTTCCCAACTCCATACACAAATGGAAGGTCTTCTTTTCTTTCCTTTTTTTTGAGTCGGAGTCTCACTCTGTTGCCTAGTCTGGAGGGCACTTACTTGCTCCCAGCACTGCAACCTCAGCCCATTGGACTCTGGCAAGCCTTCCCCAGACTTCTGAGGAGCCAGAATGAC